>NW_015775652.1:0-898 GCF_001515625.1 Sinocyclocheilus rhinocerous | reverse complement strand
GTAATTTTAACAAATCAGTCTATTTTAACCTTCAATATTATAGTATTGTAGTACCAACTGACAACTGACTGTATATTTTACAGCATTAGTTGAGAGATTTCTTTTTCTTGAGAAAATTTGGCATGTACCTGATATATATCTAAAATAATCGAAATAGTAATCGAATCGAATCGCAAGCTTGTGAATGAATCGAATCGTGAAATTTGTGTCAAAACCCAGCCCTACTATTTTTAATCATCTAATACAAAAAAGATACATAATAAAATTATTTTCTTTTTTTTTTTATGTGTAGCTTGATGAACACAAACCAAATAATATGATTATTCATAACAAATGAATGACAGGTCTGTGCAAAGCTGCTTCACATTAGGAACAATTTATAAACAAAAGATCCAAAATACGTCTGACTGGATGAGCCACAATTAAAGCTGTAAAAATTAAAATGGAAAAAAAAAAATCTTAATGCTGTAAACTTTAATATTTAAAATGGTAAAGGTTAGTAACAGCATTTAAATAGTTACATTCTAGATAGTTTTATAATAACTTTAATGTAACTACGTTTTTTTATGCCAATTTGTTTTTGAAAACCATAAACACATAAAGTTGACTGTCATTAAACTTATTTTCTGATGGATTTATTCAAACATTTCTGCTTCTGCCTATGTTAGTGTTAAAATTCCTTTATACTGAGTACATTTTGAAAGCTGGTTCTCAGCCTGTCAAAGTCTTGCTTTAGTTGTCTGCTAAATACTGAAGACTTTAATTTGCCTGCTGTTCATCATTAAATATCTTCTCTTTCTCTTGTCTTTTAACAGCTACAGGACAGAAAGGAGTTAAAGTGCCTGTCACACAAAGCAGCAAGACCTGAATCTCAGTCATTCGAGTGAACACTCAAGTG
>NW_015775651.1:0-898 GCF_001515625.1 Sinocyclocheilus rhinocerous | reverse complement strand
GTGTGTGAGTGTTTGTCTGGAAAGCAGGCGAATGGCCTGCATTGTCACTGTAGACCATGTGTGTGTGTTTGCAGTAGCACCGCTGACCTGTGTGTTGACATGGCTTTGCTCCAGCAGGCTTTTCCATGGTGCCAGGCCTCGGCGCAGTAACAGGGTTCTGAGGTAGTGCTGGGCCACCCGCTTTGACAGTTCCTGTTCCCGTTCTGCTCTCTTCTGTTTCTCAAGTTCCCTCTAAGTTCACATTATAAACATGATGAATACATTAACTTTTTTGCATTTTCTAGATGCACTTGCTAATGCAAAACAGTGCTACATTGTTGCCTAGTTATTCTGAGTGGTTTTTAGCATACTGCTAATCAGTTCCTAGGGCATTCTGGGTGGTTACATACTGGTATCCTGCAATGTAAATAGTCGTAACTTACAATTGTTAACTTAAAGAGCTATTTCTTATGGAAGCCTGTTTCCGACACAGAATAAAAATGATCTCACAATTCAGAGTTTGTTTCTCGCAATTTTGACTTTTTTTTTCTCAGAACTGTCAGAAACAAAGTCCGAATTGAGATAAACACAGAACTGCAAGATATAAACTAGCAAGTCTGACTTTTCTCACAATTCTGATTTTATATCTCGCAATTCTGTTCTTTGTTTCTGTCATGGAATGAAAAAAGGTAATTGCGACTTTTTCTCACATATCAGACTTTTCTTCTTCAGAATTGCAAATTCATATCTCACAAAAGTCTGAATTGTGAGATATAAACTCAGAATCGCAAGAATAAAGTGAGAATTTTGAGATAAAAAGTCACAATTACCTTTTTTATTTTTCTATTCTGTGGTGAAAATGGGCTTCCATAATTTCTGCCAGATTTAACTCATAAAAATGTGTCTTGTTGGTATAAAT
>NW_015775650.1:0-898 GCF_001515625.1 Sinocyclocheilus rhinocerous | reverse complement strand
ATTTGATCGGCAACATAAAAGCTATCATAGAAGAACATGGAAAGCACTGCTGGACTCATGAAATATTGTTTTCCCCTGTCTCAAAAAAGCACATCAATACATTTTTTATAAAGGTAGATTGAATTCGGTCCTACACTGTAGATGTATGAAAGAGTGCCAATATGTTCTAGAAAGCTTTTAAAGGTTTTAGAGTTTGTCCTTCAGAACTGCTGTTTAAACAGCGTAATGACACTGAATTTAAAGGATTAAATTACTTCTAAAGCTGGTGATAATTAATAAATGGCCCGAAGCGTAATAAGGTGACATAAAAATGCCAAACACACCTCCAGACTCCATGAGTTATATTTTCATTTTGGATATGTATTATAATGAACTCACGTGGGTATGATATGGATCACTCTTAGCTTGAGTACCTGCTGGCTCAATCAAAGCAATGGAAATTCCAGGGCCACATTGTGATGCCGGGCAGCATCATAACACTGGCGCACAATAGAAAGTCACCGCATGTGGTGCTGATAGACGCAGCGCCTTATTCTAATTTGATTAATGTTGATTTTTCTCTTTTATGAGACAAGCATGACATACAATACATTAGCATATCAATCATATCAGGTGCTTTTGTCAGCATTGTGATCGGATGCATTAAATATTTCATGATGTAGATAACAGTTTAGAGTTAGGATAATGTGTGGAGATAATGTAAGAATACCTTATTACATATTTATTAAATTATTGTTTAGCTGTACTTAATTTAATCATTTTTAATGCAATGATAAAATATAGTAGGACATGACTAAAAGCTACACTACCAATCAAACATTTTTGAACAGTATTAGTAAGTTTTACAGTAACAGTTTTCTAAAGAAGTCTCTTCTGCTCACCAAGCCTGCATTTATTT
>NW_015775649.1:0-898 GCF_001515625.1 Sinocyclocheilus rhinocerous | reverse complement strand
AGATGAAAGGCTAAAATTAGCATAGAGAGGATGCAGACCATGATGGTAAAAATCAAATACAGAGGGTGACCAGAAAGGGAGGTTTCATTATGAAAAAGGGGGTGAAGTTAATTCCTTTCAACCTGCTTTCAAGTGTCAGAAAATCATTTTCAAAAAAGACACATGGGTTCATCTTGCATGCCCCCAATTCTCCAGCCTAAATTTGTCAGCATGCATATAGTGTGTGGTGAAATTTATGAGGAAAAAATGATCTAGTAAAAAACAAACATTAGCAGAAATGCCTCAGATTTGATTACGTAATGAATGAGTAATGAATGTGCTGTGAATTAAATTTGTTATTTGCTTATCGGATAAGAGCTAAAACAGAAGAAGAAATTAGGGCTGCACAATATGACTATGGTTACCATGTTGATTACAGCATTCCATTTTTATCTAATCCAGTTGGTTTCTATTTACGAAATTGGTTTTTGGAGTGATTGAGCATTGTAAACAATCATCCACTAAGTGGCCAATCGGACAAAACTAACTCTCCCATTATAATCAACAAAGCACAGATACAATCAAAAATTATTCTTAAATTTTGAAAATCTTTCTGCAGTATAGACAATTTCATTGATTATTACAAATATGTTTGCAAGAGACCAGAACTTGAGCTTAACAACAGGACTCCAATAGTTGCGTTAAACGTACTGTTACAGATTGAAATAAAAAGAAATAATTGACAGTGATGTTTATCACAATCACGCAACCCTAGAAAAAAACTGCAGTATAGTTGTTGATGAAAATATAACTCTCCCTGCATCTGATAATGCCTACTTCCCTACTATATAGTAGGTGAAAAACAGTAGTATGTAGTATGTCTGAATTCACAGTACTCATAAAAGAGTAGGCAAAAAGT
>NW_015775648.1:0-898 GCF_001515625.1 Sinocyclocheilus rhinocerous | reverse complement strand
ATATAATGCAAAAAATTTCATTTTATTGCTGAGTATATAGGCCTACTGCATTAAATTGAATTCTTATAGTACAAAATATTATGCAAAATGTATAGAATTAAATTTACTTCAAAGCATATAATGCATTAAACTGAATTCTTCTTGTGCAAAAATACATATTATAATTCACAAATATAAAATATGTAATGCAAAAGAAGTCCTGCATACGGTCGTAATTAAAAGCCGCATTTGATCAGTGAGTGTATGTAAGTATAAAGCAGCATCCGATCATTTCACAGCTGAGTTACACAGACAGTAGTGTGATTGACTGGCAAGCGTACAGTAAAGCCAGATGTGAAACACAGCTAATCGTTTTATATTTCGGTCGAGTCTGCAGAGATGAATGTGATGAGAGATCCACACAGATGACTGATATATTATTCATATATGATCTTTACTGACTCCAGATCAGCCATCAGCTTAAAGTGATCGCTCACTGAAAAGAAACATTCTGTCCTTCCTTCATCTAGTGCCAAAAAACCACAAAAAGCTGCATAAGAGTCCATGCAACTCGTGCGCTATATATTCAACGTCTTCTGAAGATGCTTTGTGTGAAATTTAGGTGATTATTCGCTCTCGCTGAATCAAATATCAAAAGATAGATTATATTCATAATGTACATTAATGCATTGTATTTCTTAAATAATCACAGTTAATATGCATCATGATAAATATAATAAAAGTTAAAAGCACTACAGTATTTTCAGATTCCTTGTTAGGTATGCCATTGTTTAGCATGCATTTCAATGCATAACACTTTCAAAAGGTGCAGCATTGAGTAGATAAGAGATGCCTAACTGTGTTTACAGTTATACTAGTGCTGGGCGGTATGACCAAAAATTTATGTCACGGTATTTTT
>NW_015775647.1:0-898 GCF_001515625.1 Sinocyclocheilus rhinocerous | reverse complement strand
TTGTGACACTCTGAAACAGCCGACATCCCGAGAGGATATCAACTTCCACCCACACAAAAGCCTGACCGTTTCTGCACCAGATCCACTTTAGCCTTAGCGTCAAAACCTGCACACTCCCTTTTCACTCTAGAGCTGTCTGTGGATAGATTTAATTCATGCAATTAGGCCTCGGTGACCACTGTAAACACTGACAGGCTTTTGCAGTTGAACACTGAAAAAAGCATAATACCTACCAGCCTCAAACCTTGCTGACTGAACAGGCCTCCTCAGGTAATGATATTGTGTCTGTTAAATTATTAAAGAAGCGTAATACACTCACAATGGAGGACATTAACAACCTACAAACTCTAGTCCTAGGGATCTTAAAAGCAACACTCCCTTTTCCACTAAAAGAATGAATCAGGAAGAAATACATTTGAGAGTTCAGAGAGTGAATCATATTTGATCCTCCGCAACACACCGGACGCCCACATTGTGTAGTGAAGGGTACTGCACTTACTGAACTGTATGGTAAAAGAAATCAGATCACCATTAAACTTGCTCAAAAAATCAAGCATGTTTGAACATGTTTTACCATATTTAATGTGCTCTATGTATGCATGTAGATCAATGTTTATATGTAAATAATAGCCTAAATTAAATCTGTTCATCATATAAAGTGACTTGGAACACTTGGATTAAAACGCTCAATTTATATGGACTGTTTACAATGTCTTTTCGAATCCTGAATGTTTTGGTGGAATGGACTTTCAATGGAGGAACAGAAATCTCTCAGGTGATTAAAGAATAGTTCACCTAAAAATGAAAATTTACTCAACCTCTGGACATCCAAAGTAGATATAGAGTAGAAGATGAATTTGTTTCTTCATCTGAACAGATTTGGAGAAATTTAGCATTA
>NW_015775646.1:0-898 GCF_001515625.1 Sinocyclocheilus rhinocerous | reverse complement strand
ATGTCAGCGTGAGTGCATAACCCAGGAGCGGTCAGCTTCTGATGTGTGCAAGGCCTGCTGCCGTATTTAGAGTGAAAACACCATGCAGTGTTTTACCAGATCATCGCACACTATCCCCACTTCAAATTAGAGCCTGTGCTGTTCCCCGGCCTTTTAAACTCTCTTTCTTCAGTGCAGTTAAATGAAAACAGACCGATGTGGCAAATCTCTATACAAACACACAGTACACATACTGTACAAAGTCATGCATGCACACAAATGAAGTTTCATGACTGCACACAGAAGCAAAACCCATCATGCCTCAGTAATGAATAAAATCTAATATGGTTTCTTTTGTTGGATGTGGATGCAGTTTCTCTTATATTAAAGATTTGGAGTGATGCCAGACCATGAGAGTTGCTGTGAAATGAAATTCTGTACATCTTCCAAAAGGCAATGGTGCACAGCCACCCACTCTGAAGTGTTAATCAATTTTAATGCTTGGCTGTAGAAACTGATATGTATTTTATGTCAATTAGCAGTTACCTTAGGGAAATATGAATCATTACTGCAGTATGATTGAACATTTGTGCAGTAGTTTGATCTCTGTACAGGAACAAGGATCCTCTTACACAAAACTTAAGAATCATTCAGACTGGACATATTGTTTTGAGATTACATTTAGGTTAATTTAGCTTTTGAAAACAAATTTAAAACAAACATGACAATCTTGCGAGAAAAACAGGTAAGTTCACCAAACAATTTGGATCTGAATCACTGACTAAGTGAATCAACTTGAAAACAGAATCAGATGAATGAATCATTAAGAACTCAATCAACCAGTTCACTGAAAAGATCCGACTCACTCAAAATAATGTTTTGTTTATAAATCAGACATTGCTTCTTTTCTCAAACTCAA
>NW_015775645.1:0-898 GCF_001515625.1 Sinocyclocheilus rhinocerous | reverse complement strand
TCACTGCCAATTCAGCATTTTTTTTTTCAGGTCACTGACTTTAAGGACCAACAACTGCTACTCCATAGTAGATTGGCTGAATTCGGTCGTGTTTGTCTACAACACATGAAAGACAGAAGTCAAGAAACATAAATGGGACAAGAACAAGCTTTCCATAAGTTAAAGAACTTGTGCAGATTAATTATACAGGCTTGTAGCAAATTCATTTATTGCATAGTATTATCTGGTCTTCAGCATCTTTCATTGTATTCCAAAACTCAACAACATAAATTTAATATTTCAATCTGCACCAAAAACAATTCAAAACACTAAACCTAATAATATAAAACATGAACCACATAACCACCATGCAGGCAGTTTTATAACTCAGTATCATGTTTATGTAATTTGTGTAAATGAATGTGTAGCAATGGCACATGGGCTACTACATGCTTTATATAAGGACTTACACAGAGGAAGTTCACAGACAGCTCTGAATGCAAATAGCTCATATTCCTCAAATGCTCACATTTCAACACAATTAGAACTAATTATGTGATGTCACAAATACTATGCATTTATTTTTGTGGTTTCAAATACTTCACAGATTTCAAATCATACTGAACTTCAAGCATCCGAACATCCTTGGACGCACTTCAGCACTTGGCATCAAAACCAAATGTATATAACATACAACTAAATGTATATATATATTTGAATTGCAAACAAGACATTTAGCAGGGCAAAGAAGACTGAACTGGGTCTAAGGTCAGGGTTTAAAGTTATAAGGTAAAGTAAAAACACACTGTAAAAAAACTGCACACCAATGTGATTTTTCATGAACTTTACCAGGAGACGAAAACAGTTCACCAGTCCTGAAAAAGATTAGACACAGAGATTGATGTCTGTGCTCCATGAT
>NW_015775644.1:0-898 GCF_001515625.1 Sinocyclocheilus rhinocerous | reverse complement strand
TAAACTTCAAGAAAAACCAACATTTGACCAAAGAGACATAAAGTCACTCCCCCAAATATGAATATATTCAGATAATATGCACTATAAATAAGCTATATAATCAATAGATGAAGCTGAATCCAGCGCTTACAAACAGTGAATCATTTTGAGAAGCATTTGATTCAGTTAAACTGAATTGGTTTCAAAAAGCTCAGTTTCTCTATCATATCTTGCCAGCGCTCAAACAGAGTTTATGATGAACTGCTTCACTATAGACTGTAGGTTTGGACGCGCTGTATTCATAATAACTATGCTCATTAACCTTATTAAATACATTACGCTGTTACACTCGAAAATAATTCATTAAAAAGTTCAGTATAAAACAAACAGGCTGCACTGATTTAAACACTTTACACGATTAAAAACAAACCTTTCTTCAGCCGAATCACAGACGCAGGAGCGCGGCGCAACCTTATGACGTCACGCCACCACACCAAAATAAAAGTCCCGCTCAAACTGATGAGTTTGCACACCGAGAACATATTCAAGTGATAAGATTAAGATTTACAAACATAATTTTACTCCTCATAATAGTCCTCTATGGAATAACAGATGCATTGTGAAAAATATCAAATTCATCTGCTGTAAGTATGGTATAGTCTGTAATTGATCTTGTTGATGTCAGCTCTTTTATATGAGCAGTTTTGTGTATAATAAAAGGAATATTATTCACTGATTAAAGGCAAGAATATGACAACATATTCAGTTGTTAGTCCTCATCTACACTTAATCAGAGTGAATGTGTTGAATCAGTTTACTAGAAACACTGTAACTCTAGAGGGAGTACAAAATATATATGTTACAACATTTATGAAGACAAAGCAAAGAAAGCACTGATTGTGTGTGTGTGTGTGTGTGT
>NW_015775643.1:0-898 GCF_001515625.1 Sinocyclocheilus rhinocerous | reverse complement strand
CTCTGATGGGTTTAACTACTGTAGGTATATTTACTTTTCAGTTAATTATGATTTTTTTTTTAATAAAGGGAGACCAGACTTAGTTTAATAATAAAAAAAAAACTTTTATATATTTGTGTATTTTTTAATTTTTTAATTATTTATTTACATGTATTTATTTATTTTTATTTTTCATTTGTCTCTAGCCTTGAATATACCGTAATAGTTGACACAGTGCTCAGTTATAAACAAACAGTCATGTATTTTGAGGATTTTGTACTTTAATCATGCTATTCAAACTGAATATAATATTCTATAAATATATAAAACCTTTTTGGAGGCTCTTGCTAAATTATAGGTCACCTTGATCTTTTGTCTTGTCTTGCTTAGTTTACAGCCATTTGCAATCAATCTGTACCATTAAAATAGGTTTTTAATTCTCTATTAACATTTAGATGTAAAATTTCCATTTCAATCTCTAAACTGTGACAGCATAGATTAATCAACACTTTTTCGCCCTATAGGGACTTGGTTGATGAAGCCAAGAACTACCTACTGCTACCCCAAGAGCGCCCCCTAATGCAGGGACCTCGAACCCGGCCCAGAAAGCCTATCCGTTGTGGAGAAGTACTGTTTGCTGGTGGGTGTTTTAGTAGCCATATCTTAGTTTCATTGGTTGTTTTTTTGTTTGCTTTCCAAGATTTTCCCTTTGCACATCAGACTTCTGTTTGTGTGACTCAGTGGGAGGTTGGTGCAGTGGTGATGCTATCTCAAGCGTTGAGCGCTACGACCCTCAGACCAATGAGTGGAGGATGGTGGCGTCCATGAGCAAACGGCGCTGTGGAGTTGGTGTCAGTGTTCTGGATGATCTGTTGTATGCAGTTGGCGGACACGACGGCTCATCTTATCTCAATAGTGT
>NW_015775642.1:0-897 GCF_001515625.1 Sinocyclocheilus rhinocerous | reverse complement strand
GAAGCGTCAAAGTTTTGTGCAATGGACTTTCAAGGGACAGGGACAGAAACCTCTCAGGTTTCATTAAAATATCTTCATTTGTATTTCGAAGATGAACAAAAGTCTTATGGGTGTGGAAATTAATTTTTGGGTGAACTAACCTATCATTAATGATTTGACATGATCATGGTTAATAATTAAATTGTTCAAGATGTTTGAAACAAGTTTCATACTTGAATTGAGTAGGGAACGTATAAAGCCAGTGTAAAGTAGTATAATGATGACAGCTCTGCTGTTTATCAAAGCCCCAGCCCACTGCATCACATCCACACAGCTGCTTTCACTGCCATTATCAGTAATCAGCTGTATATCCTCCGCAGCCCATCAGACATGCTGTAATCACTCCATTTTGTTGGTGAAAATGCAGAGGTATGGACTTCATGGCTTTCGTGAGAATCACATCGGTTGAAGTTATACATGCATAAAAAAGATATTTCCTCTAGCCTGATAAATGTCATTTAAAAAAAAAATTCACATTAACCATTTTAACTTGTTTACACATAGCATAGGTTCTTTAACCATATAAAGGGAAATTTTACAACGTGTCAAACACTAGAGTAAATACAGAATCAGCTTTATTGTACTGCCTACTGTTTCTGTGTGATTTATATGGTCAAAAGCCGATCATAAATGCAAGAAAACCAAAATGCAAAAATCATGGTATTTTTCTCTGGTCCTGACATCAAATAATAAGCATATACATTATCATTCAAAGGTTTTTGAAAGAAATTAATACTTATTAAATTCAGCAAGGAGGTATTAAATTAAAGACATTTATTGTATGTTACAAAAGATTTCTATTTTGAAAATAAATCTTTTGAACTTCCTATTCATCAAAGAATCCTGAAAAAATGTATC
>NW_015775641.1:0-898 GCF_001515625.1 Sinocyclocheilus rhinocerous | reverse complement strand
AATCTAGAGTATCTGAACACATACAGTTACTCTTCAAATACAGCTGAAGAGGACATACAAAAAGCATTAATTCATACAGCACACAGAAGCTGAACAACATCAGTGTTTAGTTGTAATTTGGGACTTTAAGCATCAGTTACTGATAGAACAGCAACACCAGCAGGAAGTATGAAGTGTAAACTGCCAAAGAACATAAAAATCACTTAGCAACAGTAAAGAGGATGGCGTAACAGATAATTTAGTCATTTGACAAAGTACAAAAATAATGTCATCAAAAAAGCAGGAGAAAGGTTGCTTTTGGCATTAAACGATAAACAGATACAGTTACAGTGCCACAAGCTATAAAACAACATTTACTTACTACAGCAAATCAGCTATTCTCCTGTAGAAGACGCTTACAGTACATCATAGAGTAGCAGTTCAAGTTAAATAAAAGTCAAAAGAACGCCGTTGCCATTCTTCTGGCAGCTGTTGCTTAAAGTTTTCTTCTGGTTGGTCACATCAGTTATAGTATGCAACTATTTATAAAATCTTTTAAAGTCAGTTATTACCTTGATATACTATATCAAGTATAGTATATCAAAGATGTGATCAACAACATTACGTCACATATTTGCTGTGTCCCAATTCAGGTGCTGCATCCTAAAACAGTTTTTCAAAGGCCACAAGAGTTGTTAAATGGGACAGTCTGACATACGGAGGATCGCTCTTGTCGTCTAGCAAGTGTGACAGCTGCCGTTGATGAGTGACAGTAATGTTTGTACTGGACTTTTAAAAAAGTGATATTCAACAGTCTGAAAACAACACAACCCGTCTAAATATGTGCACCTTGATCTATTTATGTACATAATAAACTACATTAGATATTTTAGTAAGATATCAACATTTAAGTGTTTTT
>NW_015775640.1:0-884 GCF_001515625.1 Sinocyclocheilus rhinocerous | reverse complement strand
TATTATTAGTAAAATATAATATTTTAATATAATGATATATGTAATAATTATATATACATACACACACACACACACACTATATGACTATATTTGTATTTTTATATTTTCAGTTTTCATTTTAATTTCAAATCACAATCTAATCGTTTTGTTAGGTGTGTTTGTAATTTTTTATCATTTTAGTTTTTATATTTTATTATATAGTTATACATTTTATATATATTTTTCAAACATTTAGCACAGGAAAAAGTAAATATACACACACATATATAAATACATGTAAATGTATTTTAAAAATGAATAAAAAAAACAGATCCATAAACAGCAAATATTACTATAAATCCATTACTATATAAAATGGATCAATGTGTATATTTTACAAATATCACATGTAAATATAATTAATGCAAACATTAACAAAATAAAAAAAATGAAAAAATATAGCTCAAGGAAAATAGGGTTGAAAATGTAATTATAAAAATTAAGAAAATTTGGTTAAAAAAAGAAGGGCTAAATGCCTAAAAAGCAGAGCTGGTCCATGTTAACTACTATCACTCATCAGCAACAGCAGTAATCGGATCTTTAGAGGAAAGAAACTCTTTAGCAAAGTCATTTGAGGAGCTAGGCCTCGTTGATTCAATCAAGTGCTATTTAAAACAGGCTAATTGGTCAGTTCTGCTACACAGTATCTGGATTAAGAGCAAAGCTGTGAAGTAAATCAGTCATATATTAGGCTATGACCACAATGCTGATCATCTGACCTGTTTTTCACATCTCTAATGATTTCCAGGACATTTAAAACGGACTGTTCCAGAACACTGTTATTTGAAATAAATGTCTGAACGATAGACAGTCACACACACACACACACACACACACACACACAC
>NW_015775639.1:0-897 GCF_001515625.1 Sinocyclocheilus rhinocerous | reverse complement strand
TTTCACCTTTATGATTAAAAAGCCACACTGGAATTCATGTTCGTGTTCTGTTTTTTATTTATTTTTTATCTCATCTCAATCATTTTGACATTGACTAGTGCTGTAAAACCGCTGAAGCAGTCCAGTCTAAAAATGTAAATTTTTTGTTACCATAAAAACAGAAAATGGTAACCTGATGTCACAATGCAGTGCGTTGTGAGATTTAAACACACAGTGAATGTAGAAATCGCATTTGGATTGGAATGGCACCTCAGTAAGTCTGTAAAGGCACTTTACTCCTCAAGAAATGTTGACATTTCTGAATAAATGAAAATGCATAACTGGTGCTCCATTCTTTAGAGATGTCTTTTGATCTACCCGGAAACTTCTGTTGTCCCTAGGGGAATGGCAAGAGTCCAACTTCTTAATAATAATGTTCGCATGACAAGTGAAGTACAAACATTCCCAAAATGCTGGAATTCTGAACAGGTCTTGCAGCATATTTGTTTTTATTTATAAACCAAAAATGTCAACTGAACACTAAGTACATTAAAAAAGCACACTGTTTTATCCCATTTTAATAACATCTTTTTCATAACAAATTTTGTAAAAAAAAAATTCAACTTAAAAGTTTCAATTAAAAAGTAAAACTAAAAGACTGAATAGAAAATAGCTCCCCTTAAAATGAAAATGTTGTGTTCATGTTCTTCCAAACCTTTTCTTCAAAGCCTTCTGTGCTCCATGACACACAAAAGAAAAAGTTTAGCAGAATTTTTATCTCAGCCAGCATTCACATTCATTGCATCTTTTTTTCCGTGCAACAATATTTAATAGTGATAGAGACATTCTACTTAATATATCTTTGACCCCACAGTTAAAAATAAAGGTGCTTCACGATGCCATAGAAGAACCTTTTTG
>NW_015775638.1:0-897 GCF_001515625.1 Sinocyclocheilus rhinocerous | reverse complement strand
GAAAAATATCGGTAAATCGATATATCGGTCGATCTCTACTTAAAAGGAATGAATGTCATTGCCAAAAATAAAATAACAAAATACAAAATGAAATGAAATTAAATTAAATAAAAGAGTATCAGGATATAAAACTTTATGGGAAGCAGGCCCTTTATAATTAACTTGACCTGAGTTTGCCTCATTTTCACTGCTTTAAGGTTCTTGAGTTGGTATATTATGCAATACAAGCTTTGATTGATGAGTTACTAGCCTATGTCACCAAAGTGGGTTCACTGGGAAAGGATGATAAACAGGAACATTACATAACGCATGTAAAGGAGTTATGACTATGCTAATCTTCAACTTCACTGCATATTATCAGAGCACATAAAGATACATTAACATTCATTTTGATACATACATTTCATGTCAAATTCCACTTGAGACATAGAGAGATAACAAAATGCAATTTAATGCAGAACTAAAAATAAAATCACATTCACAAAGGGAAAGAATACTGGAAAAACGTCAATCCAAATCTCAAAGGCGTTTCTTATCAATAAACATTAGAAAAAATCACAACAAAATTCTCTACCTGTCTTCTATTTTAAAACTGTGCTGTTTTGATTAAGGTATCCTTAGAGTGGGTGAATTTGGGTCACGTGATCAATAATTAAATTTCTGTTTACAGAAAGAGAGAAAGAAAAGATGCAAAAATGAAAGACTGAGAAAGATAGCTACATTAGAAAAAGAGAGAGAGGCAGACATCATCAGCATTCTGTGATGAATGGCCCAATTAAGTCAGTTCAAAAGCAGGGCCTCTGTCTGTCACGTCTGCTCTTCAGTGAGACTAAGAATAGCCAATTTACCCCAACACATACATAAACAAACTACACTGGGCAAACAACCTTTCCCTTG
>NW_015775637.1:0-898 GCF_001515625.1 Sinocyclocheilus rhinocerous | reverse complement strand
AACCACTTTTCATCTCTAAACACCACCCAAACATTGAAACTGATGCATTGAAAATGCATTTTTAAATTTTAAAAGTAAAGTGTTACTGTTTATTTCATTTAAAATCACAAACATCTCTGTAACACCAAGTCTTTTTTTATATAATGCAACATAAAGCTATTCATAATGTAGATGGTTATGCACTATATCTTTTCATAGATATTTGTAACCGAAATTAAAATGCATAATATTTGCAGATTCCTTGTTACAGTACATCTGGTTGTTAATGCATTACCAAGTTGTAACAATTATAGATAATTACTATAGTGTATCATAACTGTGGTTACAATTATTCATGAGATCAGACAATGCATTATAATGTGCATTCCAGGCATAATTGTTGCATTAAAAATGCAGAGGCTTCAAGTAAAGTGTTACTAATATTTCTTCAAATAATTTAATTTACTGATGACCTTTCACAGTATTGGCAATGCTTACCAGACAATTCCCTTCATTCACTGGTGCAAACATGAAAAACTGCCAATTTCTACACTAAACAGTGGAATGCTGTAGAATTCATTCAGCATGTGTGTGATTATCAGGTGTACATATCAAGGATACTTTACCATGTTTTACACACCTGCAAACAGCTTTTATTTTTATGCAATTCATGTTAGCTTACAGTATTTTTATTTATTTTTACAATCTACACTTCTCGCTTTCTTGCTACATAGCAACCTCATAAAATCACCCATCCGTGGCAACATTTATCACGTGGAGGTCAAAGTGGCGCATGAGGCTCACTGATGCCCTGATGTGAGTCATGTGAACTTGATCATTGGAAGCATGTCACAGCATGCATGTTCTGCTTCCTCTGGAAATAAAAAATGCTACCACTTCTCTTTTTTTTTTTTTTTTT
>NW_015775636.1:0-897 GCF_001515625.1 Sinocyclocheilus rhinocerous | reverse complement strand
TTTACTGACCCCAAACTTTTGAACAGTCTTTTTTTTTTAATTTTGCAATGATCTCAAATGATCTGTTTTGTTATTCATGCAGTCGGTGGGACCAAGGTAAAGTGATTTAAAGTGCATTACTGTATACACATTTTCAATTTTTTTTATAAACTGAGAAAAGTTTCTGTGGTGATTGAGAGCACATAAGTTGTATTATTTAAATTAACAGCATACAGAGCAAGAACTTGCAAAATAATATCATATTAGATGGCATACATATAAAAACACATGTGAGGCATAATACTAAAGGGCTAACTTCTAAATGCAGAAAGTGCTATTGTCAGCTCAGTGTGTCTTAGTAGATATTATTATCACAGTTGTAAACGATCTGGACAATAAATCCGATTCAGTCAGTATCTGTTCTGTGCATTAGGCCTTGCAGGGTAAATGTAGCCCTAAAGTTGAATGTTTTTCCATCCTTTGATCGTCCCTAGGTCAAGGGTTAAGCTCCGTAAAAGAGAAAGCAGGTGTGGCATTACGAATTCGTCAGAGCTCATCATGTGAGGAGGCAGAAGAGGCCCATGAGCATTCTGGGACAGAGACGGCAGAACACGTTCATTCAGAGGAGGTGCAGAGAGGAGTACTGTCAACCATCAGCAGCGCTGTTCAGAACACCGTGAGTCTGCTCACATGATTTACCATATCACTGAAATATAGCAAAATCAGACCCAATACTTCAAATCTGGAGATGCTTTCGAGATAGTAATGAGTCTCGGCTGACCACTTGTGAGTGGATCACAGAAAAATTGTCATGTTCATACAAATGTTTTCTCCCTCTTGCGTTTTCAGGGAAAGTCAGTAATAACAGGAGGTCTTGATGCTTTGGAGTTCATTGGAAAGAAGACCATGAATGTCTTG
>NW_015775635.1:0-897 GCF_001515625.1 Sinocyclocheilus rhinocerous | reverse complement strand
AATAGTTTAAATAAGTATTTAAACTATTTTTTAAGAAAATGAGGGGTGAGTAAATTATTTAAATTATCTTAATTAAAACAATACTTTTAAAATTATGTTTTAAGAAAATGAAGGGTGAGTAAATTCTTTTCATTATCTTAATTATTTAATAATTAAGAATAATTCTTTAAATCATTTAAGACAATGAGATGTGAGTCTAAATTATTTTAGTTATCTTAATATTTAATTATTTTAATAATGAAAGATAATTATTTTAATAACTGAGATTATTAATTGTGTAGATTGATTTCTCTAAAAAGGAAAAAAATATTTCAACCTCAACCAATGGTATGAGCTTGGGGTCAGGACTAACTGTTCGCCCAACCAATGGAAGAATGAAACTAGTTTTAAATATAATAACTATTTATTCCACTTGGTGACACTGGCTTAGAAATGACACACTTTAGCTTTAAAAATGCATTTTCTGTGATGCCTTTCCTTACGGATCCATTCAGCTCATTTTTACTTTTAGACACTGTTCTAAAGCAGCAGTTTTACAGTGAAGCATAATGAACATCCCAAGATGGAGTCCCCAAGATGGTGTCCCGTTTTTGAAAAAGTGGTACATCTCTCTCTAAACAATACCCATGGGTAAAGTAGCTACCATGGCCAAATGAAGGGAGGGAGGTAGTAAACAAGAGGAGACACAGGTGGAGCCGAAACAGGAAGAGAGGTAAAGAGCATAAAGAACATACCAAGTCTAGTACAGAGATTGCTGGAACAGCAGTCTGCTGCAGGAGAAAAAAAAACATACAGAGCAACCAAAGGAGTGGGAGAGAGAGAATAATTAAAGTAGTAAGAAATAAAGAAAAGGAGAGGATTTCGAGAAGATAAAAGTAAAAAAAAAAAAAAAAAAAA
>NW_015775634.1:0-897 GCF_001515625.1 Sinocyclocheilus rhinocerous | reverse complement strand
GACTGCGGCTCTCTAGGACCGAACTTGCCTACCCCTGGTCTAGGCCTATATGTCTCATAAATTCACACAGTACAATCCAGCTTCTTTCTGTGAACACAATACTTCAGAATTATCTCTGAAAAATATTGCTTTTTATGTGTTTTTATTGACTGGTATTGCAAACAATTGACATGTCCATCTTGGTTTTTTGACTTGTGTACTGGAATGCGGTCAACTCTGGTGTGACGTCATTCCCAGCCAGCTCCAACACCCGACTTTTGAGGTAAATGGAACGCAGCATTAGCGAGTCTGTTATTTACCCACAGTATTTCTGGATTGTGAAGCTGTGGGGGTACATATGACAAAAATAAAAAAAGAAAAAAGAAAAGGTAAAAACTTCATAAATATATTTCTCTAGATTTTCAAGTGCGATTTTTAATCAAAAATGCCTTCATCATGAGAAGCTGTATGTTGAGAGTTAAATTATGGCACTTCTCTAACTGACATACCAAAGTTGGGAGGAGGAAGTTGTTCAATTTACTGCACTAACCGTGGGAGCCAGTGAACTCACATGACCCTCAGTGAATCTGTGGTTTGTTATATTAGTTAGAAAGAAGAATTTCTTTCAAAACAACAGCTTTGACACATTAAATGTGGTCTGATTGGGAGTCCAATGACACACTTGCTTTTAATGTTCAACAGCCAATAAAAGTCTGACATCACCAATCAAAATTATGAAGATTTCTCACAAATAAAGTCAAGCATCTAAATTTAGCCGTTTTGTCTGTTGAATGCACACATACTAGGCTACTTACTTTTCTCTCTCTCACTTTCTCTCCTGACAAACCATTGGGTGGTTCTGGGCTCTTTGCACTTGGCAGGAATTAACTGCTGGCTTGACTGTAATTTGTTAACTTC
>NW_015775633.1:0-897 GCF_001515625.1 Sinocyclocheilus rhinocerous | reverse complement strand
CTTCTCCACTGTAGCTGAAGTCCAGTACAGCCTTCAGTCCTGCAGGAGTCACCCGTCCTCCATCCAGCTCCACTTCCTTAAGCCCCGCCTCTCTGGATAACAGCCACGCCTCTGCCTTTTGACTGACAGCGGCGAGCACCAGGTGTTTTAACCTGCAGTCCAGGAGAAGCCCCTCCTCCTTGAGTCCTCGCAGTGAGGCGAAGAGGGCATTGCAGTGTGAGGAAAGCACAAAGGGGCGGAGCTCCGTGTCAAAGAGAGGCTCTATAGGAGGAGGTTTTCTGAAAGTGGGCGGGGAATGGGTTGATGTGGGAGGAGTTAAAGGGACGATTGACTTTTTTTCTCTAACATTTCTTTTTAGACTTGAGGATGCAATGTGACTTCCAGCTTCCTTTTCTCTTCTTTCTTCATGTCTGCTTTTCACAGAAGAAGACTGGAGATGAACGGGCGTATCTACCGCCTTTTTCTCTAATTTCCCTCTGGTTTTGTACTGAGACATTGGAAACCTATTAAAAGTGTGAAAGCATTCCGTAAATGAACAATTATCTGAACCATCGAAGCATTTCTAAGCAAAGAAGTGCAACTGTTGGCTCTGTTATCAGGAAGAAGTTGCGTCAGATCATCAAAACACTTTCTAGGAAATCTCGCTTTACAAGAGGTAATTAAATAAAAAAATTATATGGGAACAATGCATGTTGACAGTGCTCTCAAATATGACCAAATTATCACTAAAAAAGTGGCCTGCCATATTTTAAGTGGTCATTGCTGCTGAAGATGACAAAACAGAGAAAAGTAAAATAAAATAAAATGACCACCCATTGCATTTATTGCTGCATTATTTTTCTCCCATTATGTCACACATATATATATATATACATATATATATATATATATATATAT
>NW_015775632.1:0-897 GCF_001515625.1 Sinocyclocheilus rhinocerous | reverse complement strand
ATAGTAGTTTCTTTGTCTTTTGGTTGAATGCTGTCAGATAAAACAACTGCAAGACAATTGGACAAATTGAACAGGTCAGCTGGCTTCTCCACATATCCAAAAACGCATTACATGTATAAATAACAATTACACTAGTAAACAGTTTCTTCAACAAATGTGATGTTGTTATTGTAGTAGAGTACCATTAAAAATGTTAGCATGGCCAAACATTTTAATATAAATAATATTTGAGTCTGCTCAGATTAAATGTTTTATACCTGGTGCTGTTATGAGAATCAGTAGAAACCATCTCTCCATGTTGGGAAGATTTACTAGCTTGCTATATGAACTGAAGTTTAAAGGTAAATGTATGATTGTAGTAGCCTATTGTGAAGCCATATGGGTGTGGTTTATTTAGACTCCACACTTATTAATCTCAACTAGACAAAGTAATAGAAAAGACAAATAAATGGAATGCTTACATGTAAGAAAACAAAACAAACCAGTTAAGCAGAGCAGCATGTTGATTACCAGAATGAAGTTTTAGTTCAGAACAAGCTGTTCTTCAACTAAAATTTAAATTATTTCCTTGTCAAACAGATGATGTCTCAAGCAGACGCCTACCCTTAAAGCTACATTTAAAACAGCATTAAAAACCATAGACTGAGCCACAGTATAGAGTGGAGTGAACATGAACACACAGGTGAGAAGTACTGTTTCAGGTAATATATGAGTACACCCCTGGGAAAACAGATGCACTTGGACTTCCAATGCAAATCTGTGTAATAGCCATTTGGTTTGCAGGACTGATGTTAATTGGCAACTTAAGTCTTAACACATAATTGTATCCTTTGCAGTCCTATTTGCAGATGATATGAAGGATGCCTCTGGTTGTTATAGTAAGTGCTTGACAGTGAT
>NW_015775631.1:0-896 GCF_001515625.1 Sinocyclocheilus rhinocerous | reverse complement strand
TTGAAGAACGCCAAGACGTGACTGTATTTCCCACAATGCTCACACGTTGCAGCTAATGTTGCTAATGTCTCGCAGAGGTACAAAGGGGTGAAATGGATGCCTAACGGTGGTATGAGAAGTCAGATAGGAGCGTCAGACGGTGGCTGGGGCAAAGGGTGAGGGCTTGTTTTTCTCAGAAACAGATGTGGGTAATTTTTGCACTGCAAGAAAAACATGTTGATACAAAATGAGCGAAATCAAAAGGAAATGGGCGGATCGGCGGGGGGGTCAGGAAGGTCACATTAACAGCTTGTTTTCTGAGTGGTGATTTAACTAAATCGCTCTGACACGTGCTTTAATCATTCACATTTTAAGCAGTGTTAAGATGCTGATTTGGGAGTGGGGTTGTCACCTCTTAGCTCGTAAACCCTTGTTTGAAGTGTTCATGTTATGCCTTGTTTATCGGTGGGAAAAGAACAAATTTTGTTGCAAACTCCCTTTTCTATTCTTCCTCCTATCTTGCCTTGCATCTCTCTTGAAAGTTGAGGCACATTAGACTTTGAATAAGTTAATAGGCAATTAGTTCTCTATGAGCCACAACAATCTCTTAGAAGTATGTTTGGTTAAAGTCAAACCTATTTAAGGTTACTGGTCCTGTTGACAAAAGCCCTTTAAAGGGATAGTTCACCCCAAAATTAAAATGTGTTATCATTTACTCACTTTCATGTCATTCTAAACTTATATGACTTTAGTTTTATAATAAAGTCTCATTCAGAAAGAGTTCAGGTAATAAAACATCACAATAATCCACAAGTAATCCACACAAATCCAGTCATTATCATCTTTAAAAAGGCTTCCTCCAGTTAATCCACCAACATATGTGACCCTGGAGCACAAAAGCAGTCTTAAGTCGCTGG
>NW_015775630.1:0-897 GCF_001515625.1 Sinocyclocheilus rhinocerous | reverse complement strand
TTACCATTAACCATTTAACAGGTTTTTACTGTAGCATTTTACAGTATTTTACCGTTAAATGCATGGTCATTTTTTATAGTGTATGGCATCTGTTCCACTAAACAAAAAAAGTATATAATGTATTCATGCAACATACCTGTTAATGCAGTGTTTAATTAAGCTAAACTACTTGCTATTCACTGACAATGAGTACATGTCATCATGATTTCAGCCACAAAAGCTGAGTCTTTATTAAGCATTTTCATGACTTCTCTGCCTACATTGGAAATGTAAGTATTGTTCAGTCATGTAAAACATGTTTTAGATAGGATCTATAGATTGTCACAGGCTCATTCCGACAGATGAAGCGCAACAGAACATGCGAATATTATTGTGTCAGTGTTTTTCTCAGTGGTATTAGAGATATGACAGAAGATGTACCAAAACATGATTAGAAAATATCAAAGGATCTTGTTACACCATCTTAACATGAAGGAACACAAATAGATTTATTTTTGGGCCAAAGCATATCAGAACACAATTTAAAATGAAGTGTTGTCACAGCATTTCCTTTGCCAGACAAATTGAACGGGGACTTTGTGCCAGCACATTGGGCTTTCCCATTTTCACAGGCAGATTATTAGAGCCGTTTGCGAAGGCAAACATCACTAGTACTTTTGCTCATAACCAAATAGTGTTGTCACAGTACCAAATTATTATTTAACACTCCTTTTAATCATTTAAAAAGTTTAGTATTATTGCAAATGATTATAATCATTTAAAAAGTTTAATGCAAATGATTAATTATGAGTTGAATGGCATGTAGCCTTCAGGAAAAGTAAACATTACTTGATTTATCCAATTTATTCAAGGCAATGTAAACACCTAATAAACTAAAAAAAAAAAAAAAAAAAATTA
>NW_015775629.1:0-897 GCF_001515625.1 Sinocyclocheilus rhinocerous | reverse complement strand
TAATTTCTCTTCATGTCTGAGTTCAAGTTGAAAACTTTTTTTCTACAAAGCTCTGAGTTAGGATACTTAACCTGCAAGGAGTTTCCACATGTAGAAATAAGGCCCAAGCTAGGGTCATCTTACAGTTCGTTATTCAAATGCAACAGTAAATTAATCTATATCAACTTTAAAAAGTTGCGTTGGTATCTACGGCATGTCATTCGCAATCATTTTACCTCTGAAGGCAGAGAAAGATTAACTGCAACTTATTATGAATATTCATTTATCTGCTTAATTTATTCAGATTTATTCTGCAGTGTCCCTAGGAGCAGGACACAATGAGAGGCAGATTTGAATCGCTATCTTGTCACAATGTCATTTCATATTTGAAAAGAGCAAGAGATGGTCATTTAACTCACAAATAAAGTGCCAACTAATTAAATCAGACAAGGACACAATGAGTTGTGATACTTAAACTCGGATAAAACAGAAAGACTATACGAACATCTCAGAAAGGTCTGTGATAAGACTGAATGGTCAATTCAGCACTACTAAATGAGGTCTCCTTAGGTTATCTTAGATAAATTACTTTACTCTGCTGCCACAAACAATACAGAACTGCCAAATCGCTCATATGCGCCATTGTCTGCGGTGGAGTGTGACTTTAAACAGGGCAGCGGTCGCTTTTTTTGAGCACTGAGAGTTTTCTTTATGTGTGTATTTAAATTCCTACTTAAAACAAATTTGTGTCCTCCCATGTGGCATGGCTTCTAAGACCCAGCAGATGAGATGCATCTGTACGCTAAATAAGGCTCCTTGAGGGCGCGATGAATCTCTGCATGGAGCAAAAACAGAGTGGCTTACATCCAAACGCTAACGCAAGACAGTTATGCAGTATTCCCCTTTTCTTTTTCACAC
>NW_015775628.1:0-888 GCF_001515625.1 Sinocyclocheilus rhinocerous | reverse complement strand
TGTAACGCTTCACAATTCAATTTTCACTCACGTTTCCAAATTTCCTTTGGTATATTAGCACAATTTGTTTATGTCTCCCAACCAGGACACATACAGATAGATAGGAATATTCATCACTTTAGATAGACACCAAATTTTCTTTCTATGATTCACAAATAGTGTGGTGAACAATATCTCTCCCTTTCATTAGAGAACAGTAAGGAGAAACAGACCTTCAGATTTCTAAGTGTGAAGTATTAAAATATCAGATGAGTCTCACCCAGACACAGGCCTGATAAATAATACAGCAGCCAGCCACTCTACTGTGTCTGCTCAAACATATGTGGCATATTGATCTGTAACATGTCTGACCCAGCATCGGCTCCAAAGTGTGCCAATATCTGTGTCAGAAAACTGGGCCAGTTCCAGCACAATGAGAAATACGATCCCCTACAGCACATCAGCAGAGACTCCTGAGCCCATATTGGGATTTGGGATGGTATTTTTACATCCCTGGCATAAAGAAACTCTCTTCTATTCTCATCTTACTGAGTGCTGAATATGGTGATGTACATGTTTGTTTTACAAAATTGCTATATGTATAGCATAAATTTGTTAGAGTTTTGTAGTGGACAGTTTTTATGTGCCATGTTAGTAAGTCAAATCTGGAAGAGTTGTAGATACCATGTGTGCAGACATGAAAGACAACCGTGTTTGGACTTATTCCCAGACATCCCAGACTGATCAACATTTTGATATTAGATATTTTGCTTTTAAAGTCATTTTATAGAAATTATACACACTTCTCCATTAGACTTCAAACAAGCTATTTGGTTTAACTTTCACTGGTTCGTAGCAATTTTGTGTGTTTGTGTGTGTGTGTGTGTGTGTGTGTGTGTGTATATGTGT
>NW_015775627.1:0-894 GCF_001515625.1 Sinocyclocheilus rhinocerous | reverse complement strand
AGAGAACCAGAGAGAAAGAGACAGACTACTACACTCCTCCCTCTTTCTCTCATGTTGCCAGGATACAGTTGAGTCACACACACTCGTACACACATGTACATGTATATACATGAAAATATAGAGTTTTGTACAGTGTATTTCTTTTCATTGTGGAAATGTTATTTAATACTGTTATATAAAGTATGTGCTTCATAATCTTGATTGATTTAGTGTTTTGTCTTAAAGCCGAAGTACATCATTTCTACCCCAGGAGTGTTATTGAATGAAATTGCTAAATTGTTATTTTTCAAACAGGTTATTTTGAACACTCCCACCATCTTCTATTGGTTGGTCTAGCATATAGTCCCGCCCCAATCTCACACCATTGGTTGAGCCACTGTTGCTGTGTTGGGACAAATAGAGTAATGCTTTGGTACACTAAAAAATATCCCATTAAATTTACAATAAAAAAACCAACAGCAGTGGTTGCCATGTTTCAAGTAGTACAGAATGGCACGGTGCTTGTATATTTTACAACTTTTAAGCATATATATTTTTCATTAAGGGATGTAATGTTAATAAACCCATCTACTTGAACTACCAAAATTTGCCTTTGTCTTAAAATGTATTATTATGGTGCTTGCCAGTACAGGTACACTCTTAAAAATAAGGCTTCCAAAAAGTTTTTGTTTCCCCAAAGGACCTTTCATTGAACAGTTTTTAAAAATAACAATTTTTTCCCTAATGTGTAGAACATTTTAATAATCTGAAGGACCCTTTTCCACTATAAAGAACCTTTTGTCCAATGGAAAGGCTCCATGGATGTTAAAGGTTCTTCATGGAACCATCAAAGAGCCGATAGATAAACTTTATTTTTAAAGGGGTCATATGATGCGATTTCAATGTTTCCTTTCT
>NW_015775626.1:0-897 GCF_001515625.1 Sinocyclocheilus rhinocerous | reverse complement strand
TATATAATGTTCTAAAAATGTTGAATTTTCATGAGGCTAGAATTTTGAAATATTTCGGAAAATCTTATTTTTATTAAATTAATTGGTTTGTTTTTAACTTTTTTGTTAAACAAAACCCAATAACAATGCAATCGGTGATTTCACTCAAATCTCGTAAATGTTACACAAATAAACTCTCGAAATTACATGCACATTAAGTTTCATTTAATTACTGATTCATCCGTTTAAAAAAAAACTAAGTACAACCTGATACGGAAATAAAACAGACTCATATTATTTCACATGTAGCCTAAGAGTTGACAGTTACATTCATTATTAATTTACTACTTTTATGGCAGGAAGTAATCATTTGAAAAACAACAAGCCAGTGAATTTATAGCTCGAAGACGCTTGCTATTATTTCACGGGTTTGTGAAGATTGATGGATTGATGTAGTGACTCCTCGCACGTAGGCAAGTGGGGATGCCCACTCCACGCGTGACCTGCATCTTTAATGCTCTTGAGTGCACAGCTTCACATGCCTTTCATCAGTTTGTGCATAGCATTAGCATCTAGAAATAGAACAAAATATCAAAACAATAATAATAAATAGTCTATTATTCAACGCATGAATATAAAGTGTGAACACCATAGATGTGTATTTATTTTTTTCAGAATAACCAACCTCTAGCATTTGGCCGCAAGGTGGCGCATGTGAGCGCTCTCACCGGTAGACACGCCTCCTGTAGTCGCGTCACAGCATCGTGTTGCCGGTTCCGTATTTAAAGCGCAGATGATGAGAGACGTGCCGTTAGAGATTACCGGGATGCAGAGCGAGGAGGTCTTCGAAATTGTAACTGATACAAATCGGCGCAAATCTTCAAACAGCTTTTAAAGAAGAAGATTTAGAAAGAAGAG
>NW_015775625.1:0-897 GCF_001515625.1 Sinocyclocheilus rhinocerous | reverse complement strand
TGTGAGGTGGACATGTGTACGCTTTCAGACTTTTGGCAACAATGAATCGATGCGAGCGAGTGATGAACGTGTTCTGGCGGAAAAAATAATAAAAATAAAGTGAAAGATCAACTTGGCAATTTCGTGCCTGGGAACGCAATGGAATCCAAGCAATTGTTGTCATAGTAACAGAAGCTCACGCTCCTTTATGATGCGGGTTCTTCTGACATCGTGAGAGCTGATGATGCGTGATGTTTCCAAAAAAATGAAACAGTCTGGAGAGCTGCGATGGCCCGTGTGCTTTTCTCCCTTTCCAGAAGAGCCCTGGCCCACAGAGCAGTGGCATGCTGGGATATGCCATCCTCAAAAGCACCACAGGTTCACCCCACTTCTCATGGGGTTTGGTTACACAACGCATGTAAGACTGTACCTTTCAGTAAGGAATGACAAACCACATTTGAAAAAAAATAAAAATAAATTCCTCATATACAACCAACTCCCAAACTTGTTTTGTTCCATACAAGTAAGCAGTTTGCGTCTTTTATAAAACGTAACAATTAGGCACAGATCCATGATTAAATTGACATCCGTCTCGTCTCTCGTTCAAAACTCTTTCTGCAGTGGAAAAAAAAAAACGTCAGTTGTGGTCAGAACATGTCTATTCCTATGATCCATTGTTTTAAGGAAGCAGAAAAATACAAAATGACTTGAGAAAGAGTTCTTCACATTTGTGCTGGTAATTGCGGTCTAGAGTGATCACGGACAAAATCTGCTGTGTCAGTTTTGGTGGGTCGATTCGTGTGTCCAAAAAGGTTTGGAGGGTGCATCTCTGATTTCGTGGATGATATGCTTTCCAAGTCACTGGATGCACAGAGAGAGGATGAGAACGGTGGAAGAGATTCAAGGTCACTTCTTCCA
>NW_015775624.1:0-897 GCF_001515625.1 Sinocyclocheilus rhinocerous | reverse complement strand
TATTTCTTACAAATATAATACATATTTATATATAATTACATATAATGTTATATACAAAAACATTAAAGAATGCACAGATTAATTGTTCACAATAAGATCAGTAACATGCTTTAAAAAAACTATAATTTCACGGCAACTTTAAACCCTCAAAGTGCATAATCTTGTTTACTTTCATTGTAAGTGCATTACTGTAACCATGAGTTCTGCTTTTTTGCAGAAAAAAGGCAAGATAACTTTCTGTGGAGCTTAACTTGCATTGAACCTGAAACATTTCTTTAATGTTGGCTTAAAATGTTGTTTAGGTAGTAAACGCATCTCATTCATGTACCCTGTGGCATGTCATCGTCAGTGAAGAACTGCGTGGCCTCCAGTGCCGACTCTGCCTCCTCTGGACACAACGCTTCAGAAAGAGAGAAGAACAATGAAATGAACGAATATATCAGCACATCACATACACACTCCAAATGACTCGTGCTGTAACACACCCTCTTTACAAACATCTTATTCTAATCTTTTCTACAATCTTCCTCACACACACAGTCCAAAAACTACAGAAGTGCTAGTTTCTCACGTCAATAAGCCTCAAACACACACACGCACACACACACACACACAGAGACTGTTTGCTGAGAGTAGCGATCTGGTTTCCTCACAATATGCTCATGTTTGCTGTTCACTAGTGTCACTCACACACAGTTCCTTCATACTAATGAAAACACTAATGATGTTCCTCAAAAAACTACTTGGTATTTCTCTTTTTGCTTACACTGTTGCACTCTTTCCATGGCCTGTTTAGTAAAGTCTCTGTGACCGTGAACATACCAGGAGGCAGGTGGAGTTTGTAGAGAAGTTTGAGTTTTTCCGTCATATCGCCATGATACATTCCACCTGAGAGAC
>NW_015775623.1:0-897 GCF_001515625.1 Sinocyclocheilus rhinocerous | reverse complement strand
TTTGTAAAATTCTGGTTCAGCAGTCTGGTTTCTGATGAGGTGTAGCAGATCTGGTGGTGTTTAGAAGAATGCTGTGTCGGGACAGTGCTCATGCTGTGCTGGGACTCAGGACTCAGGACATCCACAAGCACAAAACCTCATTGCTCAGCTTGATAAGAACATCTGTGTTTATCTCAGGAGAATTTAAACGGCTTGGAGCCCATGTACAGTTCCTGCCATGTTTATAGATAACACTCTTTCCATTTCTCATAATCTTATTTGATAGGTATTACTTTGATAACTGTGATTGATTAAAAAATAGTTATCAGATTTAGTTGCTATGTTGCGATGTTTTCAACCAACTCAATGTGAAATCATGCTCAAGACTTTTTCGAAAATTCTGCTTTTCACCATTCATTCCTAAAATTAACAGTCATATTTTATTCTTAGTGTTAAGTAAGGTCTATTTTATTCTTAGTGTTAAGTACGGTCTGGTTGTGTGTATTGACACTGGTATAGTAATTATTAAAACTAATTTGTAATTTTCACATTTTAGAGCTGTCAGCTCACTGTAAATTGCTATAGATTTTCAGAGGATCATTTTGTTTGTTATTAAATAAATTACATTTTGAAATCAGCACGTCCTTGTTTGTCCTTTGAGTATTCGTTTCCAGAATGGATGAAACTTTTCTTTTGCACAAATTTACTCAAATATTTAGAATGTGAAACAGTTTTGTTTCAAAACGAAAAACCGGTAGAGGGCGTTATGTGCCAAAAGGCCAACCCTTATGAAAATTAACCATGGTTTTACTATAAATAAAACCAAAAAAAAAAAACATGGTTACTGTAGTTAAACCATGGTAACCACAAATCAACCATGGTTTTGCTACACTAACCATAGTTTAACAATGGTATTTG
>NW_015775622.1:0-896 GCF_001515625.1 Sinocyclocheilus rhinocerous | reverse complement strand
ACACATGAAATTGTAAAATGAAAGTTATCTATCTATCTATCTATCTATCATCTGTTTCTTTGTTGGAGTGAAGTGTGAACTGCTCATGTTTTTCGGTCATCTATCTCACGCTGTCTGTGAGTGTAATAATATACTTATAATACAGCTGTAGTGAAGTAGCCATCAATATAGAGTCCACTCAGAGCGCGCTCTTGTTTCTCTTCATGGGTAATTTGGTGTCTATCTGTCTGGCCTCTCTCAGAGCCACTTTCCCTGCTCTAAGCACTCTTCAGCCAGCGTCGCCCTCCCCAAACACATATATAATTGCACATCTTTCACCAATTAATGTCAAGCCTCTATCAGCATGTGATTGAAATAAAGGCCGCTGGGAGAGGGATCGATCAGGGCGCCCGCCGTGCCTTTAAATGGACTGCACCAATCACACGCCAGTCAATTTACAAATCAAGCCTCTGGCCGCTCCGAGATCTCTCTCTCTCCGGCTGCGAATACTGACTTACTACTGACTAATTACATTATTTATGTGTGAAAAGATGCATTATGTAATGGTAGACATTCAAAACAGCATTGTGCGACTCGTCACGTCACATGTCCAGTTTTGTTTCTTAATATTTATTTTAATTAAGGAGATAGACTAAAGGACTTTAATAAATAGATATCACTATACTTTCTTCATGTAGATTAATCACAGTTAGACAATTGTTTTGTTTTGTAGTTTCTGAAATATTTTGTTTAAATATGCAAATGAGGCATCATCTCATTAAATATGCACTAATTTGCATACACTTCCAGAACAGAAATCTAAAGATCGAATTAAAACAGGTTCAAAATGTGCGTTTTATTTGTTGGCATATTAGAGTTAAAGGGGTCATATGATGCTATTTTAAAGATCATTATTT
>NW_015775621.1:0-897 GCF_001515625.1 Sinocyclocheilus rhinocerous | reverse complement strand
TTTATACATTTTGTATGATTTCACTAGCTATAGAAAACATATTTATTAAAAATCACTAAAACATTTTAAACATGTGGGCTGTGCACGCTGCAGAGAGCTCAGAATTCCTTGAACAATTAAAGTATTATTTTTAAGTCACCTAAACATCGTTATATAGGACAAAACTCTTTTCCAAAAAATAATTTTCATAAAGAGAACAGGTTGTCAAGATGAAGTCAGGCTTTCAGTGTTTAGTGTCCCAACTGTGTATTTATCTCCACTAAACTAAGTGTTTAGTCAGATATCAAAATACAGTGATATCAGCCATCTTAATAGGTGAACTGAAAACAATTATGCAATTATCTAATTTTTTTTAGAGCAGTAAATTTGGGAACCCTCGAGTTAGAGAATTTTTTTTTATATCTGTTCAATGCTGTTTAATGAACAATCTCCAGAATTGATCATTCATAAAGAACTCGCAATTGGGATTTGTAAATCAGACATTCCCCAAATTACTTGAATCAATTTTTAATGCATGTCAATGTAATCAGAACACAATTTCGTACATTCCAGTTCCTCTCTAAGTAAATAATTATGTTGCTCCCTCTTTGCTGTTTCTCCATCTCTCAGTGATTGCCTGCGATACACACAGCGTTCTCTTAAGGGTGTAGGACGCAACATGCTGGAAATGTTGATAACACTGCCATGAACCAGAACCGCCATAAAGAATTTAATTTCCTAGAACCACCGTGGAGCCACAAAGCCTACAATGCTCCCCAGATGTCTTACACAACAGCTTCCCTCTGAGATGTTCCTCAAGTGCTCACTCTGGACCCTTTTATAATGGAGCTTTTCAATAAAAAGTCTTCCCTTATGACTAGCTTTTTAATAAAGTGCTTTTCAAAGAAATAAAGGCAT
>NW_015775620.1:0-893 GCF_001515625.1 Sinocyclocheilus rhinocerous | reverse complement strand
GAATTTAGTAATTTTGTATTTTGTCATTATTTCAGTTAATGAAATATACGTTTTTCTTTTACAGTAAGCTGTTTCCAGTGGAAAACATGCAATGCAACACATTGCACTGTGCTGTGTTTTAAAGGAAATATCCATAAACCTAATGTCCTGGCAGAAAATTACCAGTAAAGGGTTCCCTTTTTCATTGACTTTTTCTTACAGTGTCCCTTTAAATTAGTGCACCATAAATTGCATTCAGACACAAAACACTAATTCAACCATTGTTATTATTCAATCACACCAATCAAAATAAAGCACTCCCACACTTGTATTTCAAACAAAACATGATGAAACTCTCTTAAGCACAGTGAAGGAAGATTCTAGATGCCAATCTGTGCAAGAGACTATGCTTAGCAGGGTCAGTCTCAAAACACACAGACACACACAGCATTGCAGAAACACTGCACCATCATGACTTACAAATGTTCATGTGTAAAGACTGCCAGTCTACCTCGCTCATGTGTTGCCGTACCAGCCCCTGGCACCACTGCAGCTATCACAAACTAGGGCAAGCTATTTATATCACCAAGAGAAGAATGATAGAGAGAGATTCAGAGAGAGATGAGAGAGAGAGAGAGAGAGAGAGAGAGAGAGTTCAGGTGCAGGAGAGTGCAGGCACTAGAGGAGTAGAAGGTGATGCAGCAGATATGGGATGCAGAAGAGATGGGTTTAAAAGAAAGCCACAAGTCAGGAAATATGACAGGCTGAAATAGAGTGAACAAAGATAACTGAAAAGAAAAATAATTTTTAAAAGGCATGTAGAAAATAAAGGTAAAAAGGAAAAAAGGATACAAAACAGATCAGTTTACAGCAGGGCTGTTCAAACTCGGTCCTGGAGGGCCGGTGTCCTGCAG
>NW_015775619.1:0-897 GCF_001515625.1 Sinocyclocheilus rhinocerous | reverse complement strand
ACTGGGCTCTCTGAGTGGTTAATTGGGCAAGTTTTGCTCAAGGCTGCCTTATAGGTGGCTTTCTGAGATCTGCCTAACACACACATTTGTTTTCTGTCATGGTGGGGACTTTTCACTGACTTCTGTTGATTTTCTATTGAGATAATGGTGTTTTTTTAGCCGTTAACCCTCACGAAAAGCTCTCCTCATGGGGACCATTGGCGATGTTGATAATTGCATATTTTACCATTCTTTTGGGGACATTTAGTCCTCTCATTGTTAGTTAAAACTTGACCCAAACACGTACACACACGCACATTGAAGGATAAGAAAATTGTTGTTTAAGATGCTCTATTGTATCTGCAGTTTACTAGTGTTTTGGCTCCATCATCTCAGTAATAATAACCACCTCCTTCATTACAGTATGTAATCAATGTTTAATTAGAGAAGAACACTGTTAAAGTCTGTGCTTGTTTTCCTGGGCATGTATGAATGTGGTCATGTGAGTCTCATAGTTTGAGATGTTGATGTTTTGTTGTTCTCTTACTCGCTATTCTCGCGCTTGTTTATCTCAGTTCTTACGCAGACCGTACAGACATGAAATCCGACAGAGGACATAATTCCAGAAAATTCCAGCCATGGAGTCTGTCTGGTTCTCTGTAATCAAGTCCTCCTACTCAAACCTCGGTACAATCAAATCAGTCTTGAGTTCTGCTTTTTCCAAACCTGGGATAAAATCTGAAGGAAAGCATTTGCTTGTCATTTGATATGGTTTGCATTCAAACCGAAAAGCTCAAACCCACAAGCTTTGCCACTCGTATGTGTGATTGTGTATATGCGCACGTCCTCTTCCTTCATCTTTTCTCAATATATGGAACTGAAAACCTGCTAATGTTATATAAGATTTAGTAACTAAAT
>NW_015775618.1:0-897 GCF_001515625.1 Sinocyclocheilus rhinocerous | reverse complement strand
TCGTCAATCTGACACTCCACAACATCTCCTCTCTGAAACACAGCATTAAAATTACTTCATTACAGTATACCGACCTTCAGTAAATACAACAGTAATATAATGAAATACAAAATGTTAAAATGCTGCATTTTTGAGAAAGTTTTTAACAGCTTCTCAAACAATTTAAAGATGTGCTTTTACCCAGTTGGACGTGTTTTCTTGTAAACCTCAGTGGACCAGATACATTTAAATGTGACAGTACGTTCTTCAGCCACTCATGAGTCAAAATGTAACCGCTTCTAAAGGAACTAACACTTTGCTATTGTGTAAATTGCATTTATAATCACACAGGATTAATGTCAGTTATTTTCTAACAAGCTCATATTTGGTGTAAATGACGTGTGGCGTGGTGGCTGCTTTTCTCCTGGGCACGTCTGCTGCACACTGAATGAAGATCACTGTTTGTGTGACTGAAGAATGAAGGTTTTTGATTTAACAAACAGCTGCTGTTCTGAAGGTTTGATGAGTTGCTTCAAATATTATTATTAAAGCTACACTATGCAACTTTTTTTATTTATTGGCAAAAAAAAACAACAAAAAAAACTATATTATTTATATTTTAGAGCTATCAGTGTGTATTTTGCAGGAAATTTAATGTGATTTGTTGTGTGTGTCACATCATCTGTCAGATTAAAAAGTATGTCAAAATTGACTATGGATCATTAAAAACGGCAAACCAAGGAGCCAAACAACCAAAACAAGGTTTGTCTGCAAGATGCATTTATTTTTTTAATGAAGCTAGAGTAATAGTTATATAGAGTTGCTTCAATAATGATATAACCTCTAGCATTACAGTAACTATATACTTCTTTGGTTTAATATTTGATAGAAATTTGCAAATGCAGTTATTTTCTTTGA
>NW_015775617.1:0-897 GCF_001515625.1 Sinocyclocheilus rhinocerous | reverse complement strand
TGTGTTTGTGTTTAGGTCTCAGTAAGAGTGGCCTGTTCAGAGCCAGCGGGTCAGTGAAACGCTGCCGGGAACTGAGGATAAGTTTTGATCAAGGAGGATTTCCAGAGTTTGACAGTGGGGATATTCTTACTCCGGCCTCCTTGTTGAAAGTTTTCCTCAGGGAATTGCCTGGTGCACTTATTCCAGAGTCACACAGGACACAACTGCTGAATGTGTTCAAAGGTAAGTGAAGTTGAGGTGGTGATGAGAGCGCATTTTAAGTACTTGCTGCACAACAAAACAGATTTATCAAATTTGACTGAATATTCTTGAATTCTTTATTTTATCTTGCAGATTCAAAAGAGAGAGAACTGAATCAGGCTGTGAGGACGATCCTGAACAGTCTCCCAGAGGAACATTTTAATGTCCTCTGCTACCTAATGTTCTTCCTGTCCCGTGCGGCTGCTGAGAGTCATCTAAATCTTATGACATCTGGGAACTTGTCAATAGTTTTTGGACCCAGCATCTTTCAGTAAGTGTTTTCAGCGTGTGTATTCAGCTGATTGTCCGTTCTTCTGAACACATTACTACATAACTAAAGGTCTGAGTCGTCTAGAATTACATGCACAAGTTTTCAGAGTCTTATGAGACGCAGAGACCTGCAGTCTGATGGAGCTGTCAATCATAAAATGAAGATGGGTGTGTGGTGTATTTAGTAAGGTGACACATTTGTTGTCTGTGTGTACAGCGTTCCTCTCAGCCCCACCATGGTTGAGGAACAGGGGCAGTGTAACGCTTTGACTGAGCACCTGCTGGACAACCTGATCCACCTTCTGCCAAACATGTACCCTCATGCACCCACCAGCATCACAGCAGTGAGTTTATACGGCGTTAGAAGTTTATGTTTCAAATGATGGT
>NW_015775616.1:0-897 GCF_001515625.1 Sinocyclocheilus rhinocerous | reverse complement strand
ATCTGTCTGTGTAGTAGTTGATATGGCCAGATGACATGGTGTTATGTGAGTGCAGACACAGTTTCAGACTTGCTGGGTGAAGTGTTATTTTTCTTTTTAATTAAAGGAAGATTGCCCTCTTTCATTTTCCCTCTTTTTGAAAAGGGGGACGATGCAGGATTGGTGGTCACAAACCCTTTCTTTTTGTTTTCAAGGCAGCTGTGGGGTTTGCAACTTGATAACGGACAGATATACCTTGAGTTGCCTCGTTTTTTTTTTTCTTTTTTGAAGAATGTATTGTATGAAACAACTTGCATTTAAGTGTAAACATTTTGTACATGTAGAGATGAGAAAGTGAAGACATAAGAGTTTTTCTTAAAATGATTGGCTTTTTTGTAGAACAGTCAGTAGGGTGAGACATTCAGTATGGCATCAAAGTATGTTGATGTGGAGGTTTAAAAGGGTTTCTGAGAGTGAGGTGGGGTGCGTTTCTTATCATACCAAAATTGTATTCTGATTTCCACTCACAAGCTGCAGATATAATTTCATATTTTGCACTTAACTGATGTTGCAAGCATGAATCAAACAGCTAGAGTTTTCTAGTCAACAAAGATGCTTCAAAGCAAACGGGCCAAGAGCGAGTACTGCCACACAATGCTTTGTGAACCTGTTTTTACCTAGTGTTCTGTTCTTTTCTTGCAGGGATGAATTGTTAAACGTTTCTTTTCTCCCTTTGCTATGTGCTCTACTTCAATTTGCTAGCATCCCACATAACATCTGTTTTCAAAATGCCCCCACTTTCACAGCTAGCTGCTTTCATACACCTCCTTTCTCATGTACATACAGACGAGTTTTTTTGGGTGGGGGGGGAGAGGGGATAAAGTACTGTTCATCTCTAGAATGCACCATCGATGGCTG
>NW_015775615.1:0-897 GCF_001515625.1 Sinocyclocheilus rhinocerous | reverse complement strand
ATTTTGTCTTAGGCACAAAGGTTACTTGTGTGGCTTTTTTCTTTCTTTTTTTTATTTTTTGGTCAGAATACTTACAGCCAAAAATTAATTAGCAGAATTATATATCTGTTTCAGTAGTCAGTTTTAAAGAAGTTTCCTTTTAGTGTATCAACAGAAGAGTACATTTTTTACGTGCAGCACATGTATTTCACGTGCTCTTTCAGGCAGGTCTGTTTGTTAAAGGATGACAGAATAGAGGTTGTTTGGGCAAAAGTTGTACAATGTATATGATTCCAAGTATATGTACTCATGAGGCCCAACTCCTGTCAATTCTAAGGACAATCGATAAAAGTCTCTCTATTTGTTTAAATGCTTCCGCAGATATGAGAATAATTTTTTTTCTTGTTTATAAAATATAATCACCACAAACCTCTTTGCTGTTTTACTTCTAATATCTATCTGTCTATATTTGCTTCTAATATCTTTACCTGTTTGCAAGAGATATAAGACACAATCACAGTATATTATTTCATCTGTTTCAAGTGTTTGCGCACACACACAGCCAAGTTCTGTATCGCTTACACTCTTTGTGATAGATGTCATGCTTTGCAGCTCACAAAACTATAAAAACTGTTTGGATATCACCGTTTATTATTTCCTCTGTTTTAGTAAACATCACAATAATAAGGTGTTTGCACACACATAGACAAGTTCTGTATTGCCTACAGACACCATGTTTGTTGTCATGGCTCTAAATCTTTCTAAATCATTTGTCGCCTTGTTTGATCAAACTACTGTTTGCTCTGCCTGAGCCAAACTGAGAGCAAAGAGAGACAAGGTACGTGCTGTGGAACATGTGTAATGGCTGGGGAGGGGGGCGAGGGCGGGGGAGTCTCGGCATAGTGACTCCGAGGCTTG
>NW_015775614.1:0-897 GCF_001515625.1 Sinocyclocheilus rhinocerous | reverse complement strand
CCGTCCCCCCTTAAATATTTAATTCTTTATTTATTTGCAACCTTGTACTTGGATAAAAAAGGCATTCTATGAAAATGTATGTCATTACAGACTGAGAATAGACTGTTGGTCACAGTTTGAGCTCTCTACTCTGGCTGCATCAGTACACGTGGCATGCAGATACATGTGTGTCCTACAGGCGGCGACAGAACGAACTGCAGTGCATTATGGGGCGGAGATGGCATTCTAGTACACAGACAGACGACGGCAAAGCAAGGCTAGTGCGAGACCTGTAACACTCCTGCGAGCGGACATAGATATCGATTAAAAGCACACAAACAAGCCAAGGTGTCCTGCAGACGGGAATCGGCTCTCGGATTTTGGTGATATGGCCCAAAATGATTTGATGAGCAACGCGGAGGACGTGGCGGATCAGGTAAGAGAACAGAAGGCCCTGCCAGCCAACTTACACAGTAACGTTAAATCACGGAGACCACTCTTCTGTACTAAACAGATGCTCTCTAAGTTCAGGAAAGTCCATGTCTGCGTGTATAGTTTCGTCTTGTTTGCAAATGAGGTTTGTTTGACTAAATTCTAGTCTTGTGACTAGAAGGACTGAAGTAACGTTACTACCAAGACTGTGCTTTGGTTGCTTTCGTGTACTAATATTTAACATTTATAACTATTAAAGATATATAAGTACATATACTTTATTTCTGTGAACCCAAAATGTTTGAATGGCATACAAACTTTATCCTCGAATCGTTTTCATCAGTCTTCAAACATCTGTTCATCTGATGAAACAAGAGTGTATGTTACTCCTAATACCCAACATAAAAGATGACTGATTAGAAAAATATGGTTTTGTTTTCCATATGCAATAGGAAATTAACAGCAGGACATTCATCTGATGCCTTT
>NW_015775613.1:0-896 GCF_001515625.1 Sinocyclocheilus rhinocerous | reverse complement strand
CTCCATAACATTTAAAATGTTTGCATTTAATTTTTATTTAATTGTAATTAGGTTTAATTGTCAGTGTAGAAATGACAAATTTCTTTTACAGTCAATAATGTTTCATTTTGTGTCATACAAATGCTTTTCTGAAGAAATGTATCACTGTGTTGTGAGTTTTGGGCGTGGCGATTTGGATTAAATACTTATGAAGACTATATAAGAAACGTATGATCAAAACATTATCACTCCTTTAAAAACTATACATTCTAACCATTATTTTTAAAGGTAAAATGTCAAATGCAGAGCATTAAAAAAGCCTAAAATGTTAATTTCAAAAGCAACATTGAGGTCGATTTTTTTTAATGTTATTTTATATATTTTATTTTATATAACCTATTAGACTATTTAATGGTGATTATTGGGAACATACAGATTGGTTGATATTCAGACAATAAACAAAACTAAAAATAAAATTTATTTAAAATTAATTTTGTATTACAAAACAAACCCAAGTTAATGGTTAATTATATCAATAATGTGGCATGGGATGCAAATGGGGCACAAAAAACAGTTTCTCTGTGTGTGTGTGTACTTCTTTAGCTAAACTTGTGAGGGGCAAACGTCCTCACTTACATAGTGAAATATCATGATAGCTAACTAGTGAGGACATTGTGTGCCATCACTAGTTAAAAAGTCTTATAATTCGGTCAAATCATGTTTCGTTATCAATGTAGTGTTTTGCACAGGTTTCTGTGATGGTTATGTTTAGGAGAAAGGCCATAGAAAATATCATTAACCTGATAAAAAAAAACAATGGAAGTCTATGAGATGTCCTCACTAATATAGTGAAACGTGTGTGTGTGTGTGTATGTGTGTGTGTTTTCAGGCGGTGAAGGGTGGCGTTGGTCTCCCTG
>NW_015775612.1:0-896 GCF_001515625.1 Sinocyclocheilus rhinocerous | reverse complement strand
GTTTATGTGTGTGTCAGCAGGACTGATGCCGTTCCTCTAATCTAGCCTGATTTGTTGCAGTCAAGCTCACAGAGGACAGAAAGAGCGGTAGAGAGGTGGAGAGAGGAGGGAAAATAAAGAGAAACAGCCTCAATTAAATGATAACCATTTACTCTTGAGCTTTCCTTCACAGAGCGAGCGCGACTGAGATTGTCCATGGAGGTGAAGTGCAGAACAGGCAGCAGGCAGTTAAAGTTAAATCTCATTCAAGGGAAATATGTGCAGAGGTTTATTTTCAGGAATAACAAATTGCTGGCCAGAAAGAACAACACAACACAAGCTAGTCTATGTGTGATTGTGACACACAAATCACAAATGACTCATTTTGTGGATTTTACTAGACCTGACAAAAAAAAAAAAATTCACACAAAACGTGCAACGTTTATGTTGTTTTTGTTTGTTTGCTCATTAAGCTGTCCTCTCCCTGCTCTCGTGGCACTCGCAACACACATATAAATGTTTAACTAGGGCAAAAAAGTGCACTCATATCTGTATAGAGACAGAGAGACATTTCGAAGGAGCCTGTCCTATTTCCGAGTTTCATCATCACTGAATCTGTCTGTTGATTAAACAGCCTGTCCGTTGCTAGGCTACAGAGCGACACTAATAGGAAAGGAAGAGGAAGTCTGTAGGAGGGCCAGAGATAACGAGAGCGAGAGAGAGACAGAAAGAAAGAGAGATTTTGACTGAACTATAATGACTTTAGGCAAAAGAGACAGGCATCTAAAGAGAAGGGATCAGGAGAGTGGGAGGATGGAGATAAAACACAAGAAAGCAGAGGATGAGCAGAAAGCTGGAGCTGAAGTGAGGCACCCTGCCTGCGTTCTACACATAAATGAAAGACGTGTAATGTAAAC
>NW_015775611.1:0-896 GCF_001515625.1 Sinocyclocheilus rhinocerous | reverse complement strand
TGTTCCCCCAAAAAAGTGGAGAGCGCATCTGCTGTGCTGTAGCCAATGGTAACACATGCTAATGTGGACGGTACAACAGATGAATGAAAAGCAGGGGATGAGGAAGGCTAGAAATTGCATGTATTCATCGTCCTTTTTCACATTTTTTCGCTACAAAAAAAAACATTACTGTATTTAACTGAAAATTTATGCTGCTTTTTATCACAAAACGGCCCCTCAATCAAAGTTGTGCCCGTCTGCAGTGTGACAGAGGAGGAATTTATTCTATGTTCGTCATGCTGGGGTTCTGGGCGGCATAAGTTCTTAAATTTCCTGCATAAGACCTCATTAACAATGCACTTGCTTGCTTCAGTCATATCAAATCGAATACATCAGTGGAAGTGCAACTGAATTACAGATCTGATCTCAAGACTATTTTAGTGTGGAGCCATGTGATCAATATCATATAGTCGTGAAAAAACATGGAAATATCAGTGTGATATGAGGCCTGGACAAGTAAAAGATTTGGAAACTGCGAATAAATGTTTAAAAAATACCATAATACCCAAAAGTTTTTCATGACATTTGTTTCCATAACAGTTCTCGCAGTTTCTTCCTTCCGTAACAGTTCTCGCAGTTTCTTCTGACAATACAGATGAAACAGAAAAAAATAAAAATAAAATAATAATTAAAAAAATAGCCTGAAAGTGCCTGGCATTATTTATTATTCAGAGTAGAAACTTTAAAGCGACTAGTGATGTCAAATCCTGGGCTAATGACTCTTATGAGCTGTTTTTTAATTAATCAAAACACACAGCATAACCAGTGAAGTACAGTTCTCGAGCAACTGATTTTGAGTCAGTTCTGTTTAGTTTATCAGAAATATACAGGTCAGCTAGTGAAGTCCAATTCTCAAG
>NW_015775610.1:0-896 GCF_001515625.1 Sinocyclocheilus rhinocerous | reverse complement strand
TGTTGGCCTGTTGTCCGCATAAAAAATAATAAATACAAATATTATTTTAAAATGAACTCACTGTATTTTGTCTGTTTACAGTAAAACTGTTCTGCTAGAAAAGCTTAAAGTCTGTGGGCATCATTTCAGGGAAAACGAACACACTGACTAGGACTGGCACTGTCTGTATGACGCACTCCACTTTCTAGAGATACTTTGATATGTGAAGAAAACTACAGCAGCTTTCATATCATGACTGTCAGATAGGAGACAAACTACAGTATTTCATATGACAATAGCCTACTGCAAAGAACATACAGAGGAATTTCTGGAAAACAGTGAAATGTTCAGCAGTTCTCTTCATGCTTCAGATGTCAGAGGTGTTTTGTAAGCATAACAGGAGGGCGGCAAAACCATAAGAACTGTGGTTTGTGAAATGCAGAGTCACTAGGATCATCCTTTTTCTCAGAACTGAGCTTGTGAGACAAAAGCAAATGAACTGGTTCCTCCAGATGCACTGTTACCGCACTATTTTTATTGTAACTATAGTCCTGTATCTATTCTCACAGTGCAGTCTGACAAGACCCAGTTCAGTCTATTTTATTCTCAGTTTGCTCACTAATTAATAAACTGTACATGGGATTAAATTTATGTGAGAAAGTGTACACAATATTATATGAATAAATACAGGAAGACAATACAGTATGTACGTTAACATTAGAAAAAAAGGTAAAAACAGAGTTTTAGCACACAAAAGCATTTGTACGAAATGTATCAGATGGTACTTTTCATGCTGCATTGTAATGAGAAAAATATCTAGTTCCTCTTTGACATCTGAAGATCATATAGCGTCCTCTTCTGGACAGAGACCGAACAGATACACAAATAAATTGGTTTAAGATACTACAAGAGCTGAT
>NW_015775609.1:0-896 GCF_001515625.1 Sinocyclocheilus rhinocerous | reverse complement strand
TTTTTTTTTTTTTATCTGATGGAACAAAGATGTATTTTTAGGTTGGTTTGTTTAAAAAACTAAATGAAAGGATATTTTTAGGGATTATTCACAACAAAACCTTTTCGTTTTCAGTTTTAATCGGAACACTTCGAGACATCATCTGTAACGTCTGCAAACAACATAAAACGGAAGTAGTAGAAATAACAGAACTTAGAAGAGGAAACTGTCTAGCATATCTTTTGTAAACCAGGCAACATTTTGTCATTTGCAACCTCGTAACATGTACAAACAGATGTTTTTAAAGAAATTTCCTAAATGAATATGTTAATGGTAGCATTAAACTTTTAGATTATAATGTTTTTAAAAAGACTGTAACTGTGAATTGCACTACATGTAAATTTGACTCCTGTTTCAATGAAAATAAATGCAATAATCTGAAACCTCTAGTATTAAATGCTATTTTGTATTCTTTTATAATTCAGTACGATTTAAATGTTATTTAAATGGATAGTTATGATATCCATCACTTGAAAATCTGCATTGAAGCATACAAATGAACTCCAGAATTTCTTTATTGAATTTGTCTGCTGTAATGACAGCAGCACTTGGAGCTACATGAACAAAACCTGATAATGATGTTCTCCAGCATGATCTGGGATATGAAGATCATGAGCTTCAATAGAAGCAAGAATATCTGACCGTCTGTACAAAGAGTCACATGATCAGGCTCACAAAGAAATAGAGCAGAATGTAAAATATGTCTTCATTTTACACCATTTCTTTGTTTGCATTTATATAGCCAATATAGTGGTTGTTTTAACACTCAATTACAGTTTTTAAAAATTGCTTAGACACTAAAAGTGGTACTTCAGGCCCACTCAGTGAAACCATTCACTCATATATCTAATCTTTAG
>NW_015775608.1:0-896 GCF_001515625.1 Sinocyclocheilus rhinocerous | reverse complement strand
GCAACAGACTGGACTTTGTGGCAAGATGCCAGCCAGCCACTGAGAAAAAAAAAAAAAAGGTACAGTAAAGGCCTGTTTTTCTTCCAGTGGATTCACTTGCCAAAGGGAACACCGATTTCCTTTCTAACACTTTGTCTCAGATTTTGTTCACATGTATGCTACTCTTCCCTCTCGACGTGCGAGGACATTCCTCACTGGTTGGTGATTCATCTTGGAGCACTTTTATAGAAATTGAGAGCATGTCATAATCCCCGGGGCCGTTAATGCTTGTGTTGTTGTAAATCTAAAGTTAATGCATCTGCAAATGTGCTTCCATTGCTTTCAGATGACATCCACCGATGCAATACATCTAGACTCTCAAGGTTCTTAATAGAACCAAAAAGGGTTTTGCAGTTGTTAGATAACTTTAAGTTCTACAAAGGAATTTTACAGTCCAGTTCTTTAGAAAATCATCTATGTGCTGGAACTTTTAATAACCCAGCAACTAACATGTTGATTAAAAAATTTTTAAAAAGTCAAGAATGTTTTTAATCTCTGAAGAACCGTTTAGACAACTAAAGAATAATTTAGGCCTTCAATTAAAGATGCTTCTTAAATGCTTCTTAGATGCTTATATATAATATGCACCAACAAATTGTACACAATGTAACCCAGGGAAGTGTGTTTAGAGAATATAGAGGCAATTTAGATTTCACGTTGACTAGATATTTCATTAAATATCCATGGAAGTTTATTTGCCACAGAATTTGGGGAAAAAATTAAATAAAATTATTTAATAAAAAAATATATTTTAAATTTTTTTCTCACAATTCTGAGGTTACAGTTTACATCTCAGGGAATTTTTTTTATAAACTTGCAATTCTGTCTGAGAAAAAAGGTCAGAATTGTGAAATTCA
>NW_015775607.1:0-896 GCF_001515625.1 Sinocyclocheilus rhinocerous | reverse complement strand
AAAAAAAAAATCAATATGTTATGATCTGATTAAAAAGAGAATAAACCTGGAATTGTTGGAAGAGTGTGAGATTCTTCACAGTAGATATGTTTTTGGTCTTAGGTTTGTATGAGATTATATATAGTTATTATATCATTGTTAAATAACTCCCTACAGTTTGACCAGGTCCCGACGTACCCGATCAGGACCCCTTGAAGGGGTTAATTTTGTAACAATGCCTGAGTGGCTGTATATGATTCTACTTATTAAACAGTCACCAAATAAATAAATCGATGGAAATTAAATATATATTTAGTGATAAATTTATTTAAGATGTCTAAAATACCACAGTGATATACAGTAGGCACAAAACTATGTAGCAGCTGTGTAGGAAATTGTTTTCCTGGGGGTAAAAACACTGGCTAGTTCATTAGACATTATATATACATAACCCACAGAACCATTAAGAACTTTGAGTTATATGTCAATTATTAAATGACAAAACTTTACCTTGTTCTATTTTTTCACAAAGGTATTTTTAACAGGGCCACTTTGGTGTCATATCATGCAAATTTCTGTCATTTTATAATGACTTTTTCATAAAATTGTTAAGGGGGTGGGGGGTAGACATACAGTGCATGCAGAGCCTAATCGATATTCTGATCATATATTTTGTCCAAACACACTTTACCAATTCCAAACCACATCAATCTTAATAATAACTATTAAGCTTAAGTATAGGTGATATGTCATTGCTGATGAGGGAAGGTATGAAAAAGTGATTTAAATGAAAAGTCAAAAATTATGAAATGGCCATGAGAAAGATGCAACACTATAGAAATTTGAAAATTAAGCATGACCATCATACTCAGTTGGGTCAGCAAGGTTGCAAAAAAATAAACACACACACACACACA
>NW_015775606.1:0-896 GCF_001515625.1 Sinocyclocheilus rhinocerous | reverse complement strand
AACTATAACGCGTAACCCTTACCGTACAGGATTTCAGAAAGTGCGTTACTTTGAGTTACTTGAAAATAACTGCACATGTTCGTCAACCAATCAGAATCAAGCGTTCAACAGCCCTGCGATATAAGACTGAACTAAATTTGTTTCAGAATTGATGAATTTGACACATTTATTACACTGAACTAAATGAACACTGAAATGACTTGAGCTGAATAATGTAAAATATGTGTTCAGAATAATGTAAAATATGTGTTCAGAAAAGTCTGAACTATTTTGTTTTGTTAAGTATTATAATCATATTCATGTCATGCATCAGATTTAGGGCCCCAATAAAACTGTTTTGCATGTCCACTGTCCAGTGTCTAAATTGTACATTTGGAAATTTGAACAAGCAAGACACATAGCTCTTTATACAATACAGACTGTTTCAAAGCAGCTTAGTAATAAACAGGAAAATAACAGAATGTCGTCCAATTAGATTATAGATTAGATTATTTGCAGAAGTTTGTGTCATTGTTATTTCCTTGTTTATTACTGTGAAGCTGTTTTGAAACAATCTGTATTGTATAAAGTGCTGTAGAAATAAAGGTCACTTAGACATTGGACATGCAAAATAGTTTCATTAGGGCCCCAAATCTAATGCCTGACATGATTATGATGATAATACTTGACAAACAATATAGTTTGGACTTTTCTGAACACATATTTTTACTGCTAACTCAACCAATGAGACGGAAGTCCAGCCGGGCTCTGTTACCGTGTGAACTAATGTGCATGCAGTGTGCCCTTTTACATCCAAATAACCCACATAGCAAGAGTTCTCTCTGTCTGTTTTTGTATGTGCATTTTTTTGTTTTGTTTTGCTAGTCGGGCCGAATAAGTTTTCTAAAGCGTTTTTG
>NW_015775605.1:0-895 GCF_001515625.1 Sinocyclocheilus rhinocerous | reverse complement strand
ATTATGTCCTGCACAGTCCCAAACTCTTCACTGGGGAGTCAGCAACTATCCTGCACTGTGATATATGGTAGGGATTAAAATATGGTAAAATGGTAATTGTGAAAGTTTAAAGTCACATTTTTGAGAAACAGAGTTTGTAAATTGCAGTTATAAGATATAAAGTCACAATTACGCAAAATAAAGTCGCAAGTTATAAAGTCAATTATCAGAAAGAATGCCGCAACTGAGAGATGAGACACCGCGAGATGAGACACCGCGAGATAAAGAGAAATTGTGAGTTGTATAAAGTCACAACAAGAGTCACCTTGCAAAAAATCAAAGTCACATTGTGAAACATAAAAAGTCATATTGGGAGATATAAATCAAACCCAGAATATTATAATTATGAGAAATAGTCGCAATTACTACAAAAGTCACAAATTACAAGAAACAGAGTTGCAGTTACAAGACCAGTTGTGAGATATAAAGCTGCAATTGTGAGATATGAAATGACAATGTGAGATATAAAGTCACAGTTTTAAAAAACAAAGTTGTACATCACAGTTATAAGACATAAAATCACAATTACACAAAATAAAGATGCGAGTTATAAAGTCAATTATCAGAAACAGTTGCAATTGGGAGACATAAAGTGACACTAAGAGATAAAAAGTCAAAATTGCGTGATTTATAAATTCACATTACAAGAAATAAAGTCACAAAGTGAAATATAAAAAAATCATATTGGAAGATATAAATCACACCCAGATTATTATAATTATGAAAAATATAGCTGCAATTGCAGGGAACAAAGTTGTAGGTGCAAGGTCAATTGTGAGATATACAGCTGCAATTATGCAATATGAAATTACATTGTGAGATATTAAAGGGTTAGTTCACCCAAAAATGAAAATTA
>NW_015775604.1:0-896 GCF_001515625.1 Sinocyclocheilus rhinocerous | reverse complement strand
ATTAATGACAGAATTTTCATTTTTGCGTGAACTATCCCTTTAAGTATAAGCACTTGAGGAAGGACTCACTGACAGCAGATGAACAGCTAACATGTCATCTCACCATTTATTCTTTTTCCTGATGTAATCTTTTTCCGAGAGGTTTACCAAGTAGATCATCGGCTTGGACGTCAAGAACAGATACTTATTCATGACCTCAATCTGGAGAATAATAAGAAGAAGAAAAAACAGTGTATAATCAAAACCTCAATCTGATCAAAGAAACATGATAAGATGTGATGATAAGAAATGATATCAAAAATGATAAGAAAAAAGATTTCAACCTCTTTGTCGTTCCATTCAAGATAATAACGAACAGGTTTCTTTTCATCAACAACCCAGGACTTTATTTTACACATGATGTCCTGCAAGCAGAGAAAACAACAAAATGTAAGTGCTTTCTGTTAATGTACAAAGTAGGAAGAATGTTTTAATTCTGCAGTGGTCAGATGCATACTGGGATATAGTTCACTCACATATTCAGGTTTGAGTTTTTTGTCTCCTCCCCTGACAGCGGTTTTCTCAAGCTTATCAATGATTGGCCCAATCATCTCTTCATCCTTCATCCTCAGCTCTTCATGGATGATCTCAATATCCCTGACTGGGTCAACACAGCCCTCAACATGGATAATATCTTCATCCTCAAAAGCTCCTACACACAAATGGTTGCATATACACATTATCAGGGTTATTTTATTTGAAATACAAACATATGGAACAAAACATCAGGTTTCTCAGGCGTGAATTAAATCCAAGATTTAAAGAGGATGCATGTCAGATAACTGTCACAATGTCAATTTACATTTGCTGTAGAAGTTTTCATGGCTTTTTGGAAATTTCATGAGGGTTTTTTTTTT
>NW_015775603.1:0-896 GCF_001515625.1 Sinocyclocheilus rhinocerous | reverse complement strand
CTCCACCACGACCAGGGCAGAGAGTGTGAGAACCATCTGTTTCAGAGGTTACAACAGCTGTCAGGAATAGCCCACTCAAGAACCACACCATATCACCCTCAGTGTAACCCTGTGGAGAGGTTAAATCGGACAATTCTGCAAATGCTCAGGACTCTAGAGGAGGAAAAAAAGAAGGAATGGAAAGACTACTTGCCTCACATTGTGCATGCTTATAATTGCACCAGGCATGAAGCAACCGGCTACTCTCCATTCTTCCTCTTGTACGGCAGATCACCCCGATTGCCTGTCGACTTGCTGTTCAACCTGGAAAACAAGACAGAGAGTTCAAATCAACAAGCTTTTGCACAAAAATGGGAAGAGATAATGAGACAAGCGTATCAGATCGTGAAAGAGAACAGCCAAAAGTCTTCAGCAAAGGGCAAGAAATACTATGACCGAGCAGTAAGAGGTGCCATTCTTCAACCAGGAGACCGGGTGTTGGTCAAAAACCTTTCGGAAAGAGGTGGCCCGGGAAAGTTATGTGCATACTGGGAAAAGGATGTACACCGGGTTGTAGAGCGCATCGGTGATGGCCCAGTGTACAAGATACAACCCAAGACAGGTTCCAAGACTCTTCGTGTGATTCACCGCAACCTCCTGCTTGCTGTCAATGACTTACCTTTGGAAGATCCAATAGCTGATGCTAAGGAGGCAAGAAAAGGAAAACACAGAAAACAAGTGAGAAGTCAGCTGGAGAATGAGTCAGACTCAGATTCCTCAGATGAGGAGGAACATACTTACCGGTATGACCTTTGTATGAACATACCTTGCTACAAATTTGTGACAGTTCCACAAACAGAGAGTGAACCTGAAACTCAGACAACTCAAAACCATTCTTACCTCCGTCCAACGGCAAT
>NW_015775602.1:0-895 GCF_001515625.1 Sinocyclocheilus rhinocerous | reverse complement strand
CGGAGCTGCAGCTGGACGCTGCACCTGCAACTCCCAAATCTGGGAAAACAAGCTCCCGGGAGCAAGAGGAGAGAAACGGGCAAGGCTTTACACGCACACATATACATGCAGAATACCTCGTCACCATCCAAGGGCTAACTGATTACTTTGTACACAGAAGAGCAGCTTAAACTCTCTGGTTTATAGAAATTCCATTGATACATTCATTAAAACAGAAACAAACAAAGGAGGCATCATCACCTTCGTGATTCAAGCCAATAAAAAAGCGGCTTTTTCCAAAAATAAAGGCTTTAACACCCAAAAACAAAAAAACAAACAAAAAAAAAATGTTTACTGTTGATTTTGTGGCATTTCAGCTTTCATGATGATTTGTTGGGCTGTTTATTAACTAAAGTGGAATGCCAAAGCAGCACTAGATCAAAAGGCCACACTATTAGAGATCTTTACGGTCTTCTTTTGCCCTGTCCACAGGAGAGCCTCTAACTCATAACACCATTCTGTCTGTGCGACTGTTGTCCCCAAAAGTGAATTCTCCACAGTCACACACACATATGTATAGACATTCCACACGATATCCCTGCACATACACAAACATACCAGGAATAACGACCCCATTACTTCTCAGTCCTCAGAGACATTCAGATTGATAGTGTTTTTAGTAATTGGTTTTAAAGCATATTTTTGTTTTGCAGTAAATTTCAGAAGAAAAATGAGTCTTCAATGTTGCAAAACATCGCTAGTTATAATTGAAGGGATAGTTCACCCAAAAATGAAAATTACATCATGATTTACTCACCCTCAAGACTTCCTAGGTGCATTTAACTTTCTTTTTTTCAGACGAATACAATCAGAGTCATATTAAAAAATGTCCTGGCTCTTCCAAGCTTTATAATGG
>NW_015775601.1:0-896 GCF_001515625.1 Sinocyclocheilus rhinocerous | reverse complement strand
TGCAAAATTTCACCGAAGTTTCGCTAATGGACCGTTTTCGCAGACTGTGATGATGCCATGATTCCCACCGTTATTACATTTAGCCACGTTTTTTATATTTTAATTTAAAAAACTTATTGTACATTTAATTTTATATTGAACACTATAATTTGTGTTATATAATTTTGGCACTAAATTACAGAAAACTACAGTGTAAAAAAAAAAATCCGTAAAATAACAGAAAAAGTAAAGGCAGCTCATTACAAGGTATATTATCAATTAATTTTAGAGTTAATTTCCATTAACTCTAAAACATAATGCAATGCGGTGTAAAATTCAAAATACTGGTAAAACACCTGTATAAAATAAATATGGAAAAAAAATCCTTCAAATTATAAAGTACATTGTGCCCTATTTAACAGATTTTTATAAAGTGTAGTTAACGCTGCTGCATCAGTGTTTCTAATAAAACAGCTGAGGGAAGGATGGCTAATTTGACATCTTTCTCTCTTCCGACCATAATTAATCTCTCTATATTTTTTCCTCTTTTGTAAGGGCATAGAAACGATATCGTGGATTTTTTTTTCTTGTGCTATTGGAGCAAATGGGAATGCAAAAATGATATTTGTTGTGATCTTTACCCAACTTTCACTTCTGAGAACCATATGACCATGCCCTTAACTTCGTGGCTAAAAATATCAGGCCTCATGTGGACATCAGAGCGCTATGCTAATGAAAAACCATTAAGTCACATGCGGACAAGTGAAGTATTCTTAAAGTTTCAGTATCATGTTTTTTTTTTATATACAAACTTCTGTATTGCAATGACAATGTAAACACTTGATGAGAGAGAAGAGAAACGGTATTTCGAGTCCTCTGTATGTCTGCACATATGGTGGCATTGACAAATAAAAAAC
>NW_015775600.1:0-896 GCF_001515625.1 Sinocyclocheilus rhinocerous | reverse complement strand
ATTTTTTCTGTTTTCATTTTAAGTTTTAGCTGTAGTTTTTAATTCGTTTGTTTAATTTGATGTATTTTAGCACTTAAGATTAAACTAAATAAAAATGAGAAATAAAATAAGTTGACATGTTATTTCAGTAACATTAATTTGTTTTTATTTTAATTTAAATGTTTTAAATTTTTTAGTTGTAGTTAACAATAACCCAGCTTATGACGTAGTGTAGTTTGAGTCTCACAGACTGACTCTTTTTCTCCAGCATGTTCACACTCACGGCTCTCCTGCTCCCTCAGATCAGCTGACTGGATTCAGTGTGTGTTGTTTCTGACACAGGTGTGATGGGAATCAGCTCTTTGGTGTTTGTCTGAGTAAGAGTACGAGAACAAGACGTCTGCAGGTGCATGTGTGTGTTAAATGTGCCACAGGAGGGTGAACACTGTGTGAAGGGAGAGGAAAGCAACGGAAGACAGCATGAAAACATACAGGAGACGCTCTGTCTCACAGTCTGCTGTATGCAGTATTTAGACAGTCACTCTCTCTGGACTCAAGAAACATCACTCTATTCTGAGAGAGAAAGAGAGAGAGAGAGAGAGATGCTTGTGATGTATCAAGCATTTCATATGTAAAACACTACAGGCGTGTGGCAGTATCACTCAAGACATGAACATATGCTCAGGTGAAGAGAAAACATGGTTTTTACAAGAGAAATAAAACATTCAGTCATTTAATCACAGTCATAAAAACTGTACTGAACCATTAATGCAGTTGATAATGATTAAATCACACAAAATAGCGACACCTTATTCTAATGCCATTTTGATTACAATTACCATTCTATTACTTACTTCTCATTCTGATTTTAAATCCATTTCTTTATTCTGATTCTAAATACATAATTGTGCTTGCAA
>NW_015775599.1:0-892 GCF_001515625.1 Sinocyclocheilus rhinocerous | reverse complement strand
TGATGCTCTCAGAAACCCCATTGCTTTCAATTAACCTTTTGCTTTAGACCACTGACGCAAATGCAAACAAGATGAGAGGATTTTTGAATGTTTCATCAAGGTTTGTTTGCAATAAAAAGCAATAAAACCCGACTGGGCAGCTGGTAATGCTGATGAACCGCTAAGTTCTATGGTAACGTCAAATATGACATGTTTTGGAAATGACACAATTAAACAAGTCTTTATTTTCTGTCTTAATTTGGTAGATGATACACAAAGGTGGTTATTTTGAGCTACTTTTAGTGCTAACTATGTTAATTTCTCTCTCTTTATCTCTTTCTCGCTGCAGTCTATTTATGTATTTGTACTGCTTGCCTTTTTTGTTCTTGGTCTTTTAATAGTGCCATAAATTGTGTTTGTACAGACAGTCCTGAAGCTGCAGTGACCGAAAAGCAGCATTTGAAAGGAGAGACTGTCACTTGAAGATTTCCTTCCACATTTGACCACTAAGAAAAAAATAAATAAACACAATAATAATCGAATGAAAATAAATGTAATGAAAAGTTTAATTAATAATTAATTTTCCAAATAAATAGTTGTTATTATTATTATTATTATTATTATTATTGAGATACAACATTGGACCACTAAGAACAAATAAACTAAATAATAATTAAATAAAAAGGAATGTCCTAAAGGAAAACTAAATGAATAATTAATGAGATAAATAAATAGTATTTATTTAATTATTTATTGCTTACTTATCCATTCATTCATTCATTTTAGTGGTCAAATATTGAAATAAAGAAATGAATAAATAAATTTAGCTCATTAGTTATTCATTCGATTTTCCTTTTGAACATTCCTTTTATTTAAATATATAGTTCAGTCATGAAACTCTAGATGGCGCATT
>NW_015775598.1:0-896 GCF_001515625.1 Sinocyclocheilus rhinocerous | reverse complement strand
ATGGATAGTAAAGCCCAAAGGGTCTTCTTTCCAAAGACACCAAAAATTGTCTGTGTAGCACACTGTTGTCAGGAACTGTTACCATTTTATGTTAGGTAGGTCATTTTCAGCTGTGAGTCCCAAAATGAGGGGTGCAGGTTAACAGGTTAATGCATCCTAGATTAATTTCTTTAAAAAAGTAGTAGTTGTTGACTAGTTAGAGCTCTCTTAGTGTTGTTTATACTATACTTTATACAGTTGCTGATGCTAAAATCCAGATTATAGTGACATACTGTACTGTATAGAAGTTATTTTCATTGGTTTGAATATTTTGCTATACTGTAGATGGATGGTTTTTGTGTCTCTATATATAGCAGTGTTTTCAGCTGCAAAGTGTCTGAATTCAACTTCATGTCAAAATCAGCAGGAGAATAATGGCTCTGTTGAACTGCTCAGAATGCCTGCCAATAAATCCTTACAAATGAGGATGAATTAATGATCTAATATGGATGTATAACAATTAAGTGCAAAAGTTCAAATGAAGTGCAAAATATGTAAATCAATATGTTTTATTATCAGGTGATGCATGTTGAGCACAATCAGCTTTTATTTATATAGCACTTTGACAATTCACATTGTTTCAAATCATGTTAATGGTTATAATATCTTAATATCTTCATGCCTTCTAGTCTCATTTAGCAGATTAGAGCAGGTCGATAATATGGTTACATTTTGCAATGATATAAACAGTCACACAGGTGAAATTTGCTACACAGTATATCACTTTACATGCAATTATACTGTATGTATGTGGGTAAAGTGGGATGTACTGTACTATATATATCCAACAACCAAGTCGTGATGCCTTTCTAGTTCTAGATATGGATCGGGACTCAGTGCAGGACAAATTATAAGCC
>NW_015775597.1:0-896 GCF_001515625.1 Sinocyclocheilus rhinocerous | reverse complement strand
GTCTGAAACACTGTCTTTTCACTGCTCTGTTTCAATTAGCACCTGCGATTTCATAGTGTAAAAAAGCACATATGTCAATATTATCTGAGCATTTACTCGTGCATCAGAAATCTTCCAGTTTGCTTGAATAAATGCATCTTTAATCAAACTACACATTCAGATCAAGATTTAATTGAGCAAATTAGTCTTTGTGGCCATGGCTTTTAGCTTTAAAATATCACTATTGCACCAAGTTTGCATAATTTTTAAGGTTCGTTTTCTCAATATACTGTGCAAATAAATAACTATTGACTATTGAGCCTTTTCTTGATCTCCTAGAATGCACTATTTTTGTCAACAATCTTGTTAGGGTTAGGGTTGAACTATCATAAAAATTGTTTAGCTGTTATTACTCAGGCTGCTAGATTGACAACTTAATTCACTTTAACTATCCTGCTTTGTATGCTTCTCCTGATGCTCTGCTATGACAGCAGATGACCAAAAAGAGAAAATTAACAATAGAAGACAAATGATGCTAATAATCTCTCTTGTGGCAACACTAATGCAACTTTGGCTTGTGTTGCATTATGAATTGCACTTCACATTTCAAAAGGCAAATAAACCTAGAATTCAAACTTGTAGAGCTACAGCGAAAAACAAAATGGTGTAGGATTTACTTTGAAACAATTTTCACTCAGAAAAATGTTCACTCTGCATTCAAGTATCTGCATATAAAAAAGGATTCTTTAAGTAAGAAATAAAAGATTATTCAAGCATGTTTCAAAAGATAATATTATCACAGTTTTTCTACTTTAAAATTTCATTTAATTCAGTGTTACTTGCTGTTTCTTTGTCATTGTTTGTGAAATTTACTACACTCTAAAAAATGCTGGGTTAAATATAACCCAGCGCTAGGT
>NW_015775596.1:0-896 GCF_001515625.1 Sinocyclocheilus rhinocerous | reverse complement strand
TGTTTATGTATAAAATCCCACCATTCAAGTCCTTCACGCTCTCATATTTCGGCACGCCTGTCCCCTGGCGCTGGGGCATAGGGAGTCAATATGTCAGCATTTATCGATACCCCACTGAGCTACGCGGGGTTGTCAGGGCCCTATTCAGGCTCTAATGGCCCCCTGAGGTGCAGCGTCTATGCAGGCTGAAAGCGCAAAGAGGCCCGGGGCCCAGCCTGTTGTTGGACGTTAGGCGTGTGTTCCTATGGCCACGCACATGACAAGAGCTATAAAAGACCAACGCCTTTGCTGCTTCTTCTGCCCCTCTCTTAAACTGCTTTTTTCAACGTCTTCTTGAAAGAAAAAAGGTCTAATTGTTTGTTGTGGGAGCCAAAGATTATAGACCCTCCCCTCCTTTTGCTCTTTTTTTCCTTTCATCTGTTTTCTTTGGGCTCGTCTTTCTCTCCGCCGCTCTCATCATTTCTAAAGGATGCGATTTTTATCCCAAATGTTGTGAAAAGGGAAGCAAAAGAAGAACGATCCCGCGAGACTGCTTTTGACAATGGCAATGAGACACAAGAGACTACTCAACTAAAGTGGAATCGTTGACTTCCATTGTTACTTTGCATAAATATATACTTTTAACTCTTATTTACGAATTTCGACAACATGAAAACGTATGCTGAGCTATGAGTTACAGTATGTTAGCGTTTGGTTATGTTTGGTTTGGAGTTTTAGTTTTTTTTTTGACTCAATAAGACAATAGAGCAACATGATGTGTTTACATGCATGTTTTTGAGTAGTCAAATATTTGAAGCAAGCGTGCAACTTTGATGTGTATATGTGACCCTGGACCCACAAAACCAGTCATAAAGGGTCAATTTTTCGAAATTGAGATTTATACATCACCTGAAAGC
>NW_015775595.1:0-896 GCF_001515625.1 Sinocyclocheilus rhinocerous | reverse complement strand
GATATATAAAATGATTATTTTTTAAATACAATAATTAAATATATTCCATTTATAATAATTAATTATAATTTAAATATATGGCATTATTATATTTTGCATAAATTAAATGAAGCTTTTTGCATTCTAACAATATTTGTATGAATTTGCATGATATTAAACACATTTCCCCCTTGAATTCTTATTAATGCAATAAATCCCATGTTGTTTACTAATAATAGTAATAAAGTAATGAAAGTCACTATTATTATTATTTTTTAAATTAATAATGGCATAAATTACATTAGATTTGCTTGTTCATTACATTGTCATATATGTATGTATGTTTGTATAAATGTGTGTGTGTGTATAAACAACTGAAATGAAAAATGAGAACTGGGGGAAAATAACTGACAAAAACTGTAATGATACTGAAAATGCAATTAGATGTACTTATGCAAAATCACTTCCTCCATTTTCTTTTGATTTTGGTGTGAAATATAGAGCATTCTTGTCAGTTTTAGTGACAGTCGCCCATTTATGTGTCGCTCATGATGATAACCGTTACTTAAAGCCAGTGTTCCTGAAGGAAATGTTCTTTTCTGAGCATTTCTGAGGACAAAATAACCCGTTTTCCACAGAAGTCAAGAGTGCAGTCGAATCTAGCTGGAGGAATCAGGCCATTAGTGCTCTAGCAACAAATAGCCTCAAAGCATATTGCTTTCATGACTCCGGCGCCTGTACTTGTGTTTATGAACCACTGAATCTTCAGGCCGAAGAGTTTCAGCCGTTTTGAGATGCATTGGCTAAGGTTTCTCCATGAGGTCTGCTCTGGTTTCTTCTCATGAGGACACGAGGGAATCATCATCTCTCGGCCCTCGCTCACCTTCACTGACGCTGTAGTGAGTTAACCACAGCTC
>NW_015775594.1:0-894 GCF_001515625.1 Sinocyclocheilus rhinocerous | reverse complement strand
AGTGCTGTATACATTGCACGATGCTGCCGTACAAAGTGGCAATTTTGGATTTCATGCAGATTTACCGAACACGACGAGAACATCTGTTTTGTTTACTTATTCAGACAACAGGAAAATAGTGTCATGCTAGCAAGCACCACAGTCGTTCTTAGCCAAGTTAGCACTTAGCAAGAGTGAATTGGAACATAATTATTGTGGTTTTTAATTTAAAAGCTATTATGAAGAGATTTTTTTAAGCCATTAGGAATGACTCACAAGTTTTTCATTTTATTTTTTTATTTTTTAAGAAAGGAATTATATGCCACTGAAATGCAAAATTGTTTGATTGTTTCAGACTGAGCTTTTACTCACCGTTCTGTGTTTACAACCCCTGTATTTTCTTCTTCCATCTGTGAAACACAAAATGAGATGCTAAGCAGAATGTCTGAGCTTCTCTTTTTCTATACAGTAAGAGTCAATGGTGATTTATGTTGCCAAGATCCAAGAAAGAAAAAAAAAAAAAAGCACCATATACTAGACATGTATTTGGAAGAAAGTTATTTCAATAGTATTTTGATTATTAAAATATTTTTATATTTATTTATATTAAAAGTGACCATAAAGACATTTATCTTGTTACAGTAGATTTATATTGCAAATTAATGTTGTTCTTTAAAACTCTCAATTCATCAAATAATCTGTGTGTATATATATATATATATATATATAAAATCAGAAATGTTTCTTGAGCACAAAATCAGCATATTAAAATGATTTTGGAAGGATCATGTGACACTGAAGTCTGCTTAAAATTCAGCTTTGCGATCACAAGAATAAATTACACATTAAAATATATATAATAAAAAAAATGCTATTTTAAATTGTAATCATATTTCACAATATTACTGTTTTTAC
>NW_015775593.1:0-896 GCF_001515625.1 Sinocyclocheilus rhinocerous | reverse complement strand
ACTATTTTTGTCAAAACAAAAAAATATAATTTTTGCCTATATTATTTTTGTTGTACGTTTCTGCCTGATTACTGTTTGTTTTGTGGATTTGTTTTCCCCCGAAGTGCAGTGAATTGTTCATTTTGTTTTGATTTGTTTTCATTTTGTAGAGTTTTAATGAAATTTTCGGTTTTCTAAATTAGTTGAGGACACTTGCGAAAGGAGGAAAAATAATGTTTTTTTTTTGTTGTTGATGATGTTCATTACAACGGTGTGGGGGCACATACAAAGTCTGGTGGGGGGGTCTATATTGAAATGCACGCTTTTGCAATTTCTGTGTGCTGGCTTTATAAAGCAACTTTAAAGACATATTATCACTGTGTTTGTTTCTTCTCACTTAGAACTGTTGTTAAAAAGCAGGGATTTACCTGCTTACAGTGACATCTGCTCATAGTGGAGCTGAGAGGAGGAGAGCTGCTGTGCTTTCAGCTGGATTTGGTCTGCTGATCTTGTATTCCCCTTGACATGTCGAGCTGTAGAGGCATTCTGGGTAACACTGGCACTTACCAATTATTGCTTTGGTTTATTTAAAAAAGGGTAATGAGGGGGAAAAAATCTATTTGTTAATATGTAGATTGTGCTATGAGGGATGGTAGGGGGATTCAGTTGCTCCTGTTGTCATAAAGGTAGATTTTAAAAGCATTTTATATTTTTGTTGTTTTATAAATGTATATTAGTTGCAAATATTAAAAAAAGAGGGCAAAAAGGTCACAATCATCCTTATAACATTGATAGATGTGAATCCATAACAGATTGTTCAGAGCACATTCAGTATTCCGTACACAAAGCATGGCCATGTTTTTATAAAAACTATTAATAATATAATAAACAGATCATTGCTTTAGTTAAATGTGTAT
>NW_015775592.1:0-896 GCF_001515625.1 Sinocyclocheilus rhinocerous | reverse complement strand
TTAAGGGGGTCTGAATACTTTCCGTACCCACTGTATGTGTATACACGTACATACATCTGTGGAAGTCTCAGGACCATAAATGTTCGTCCAATCATTGCATTCGGAAGGATGTCCTATTTGCATATCTCCATAGCGAGAGTTTAGGGGCGTGGCTGCTGCAGCAGGCTGAGCCTGAGGGTGTTTAGTCAGTGTGGAAAAAGAAATTCAGATGTGGTTACAGAAGTGCAAGCCAAAACTCGAAGACTTGCCAAAATACACAGAGACAGACAACAAGGTAAAAAATAAGGGTAAATACTAGTGTTTTTACAAGATGGAGGAATTTAATGGAATGTTTGGGTCGATATGACGAACTTGCGTAGTTTCTTCAAGACAGGTAAGCTAAACTTAGTTTAAAGTTCCTAATATGTTTGACCTTTTATTAATAGTAGTCTACTACTTTTACCAGTTGAGACTTAACATCACTTTTTATAAACCTGTAATCGCTGTGTTGGTGATGTTTGAGTGGGGGTAGTTGTGAGCACGAATTGGTGTTTAAAAAAACATGCTTTATTTTTTGTAGTTCCGCTAGGTGACGCTATTAGCGCAGAAACCGCCTACCCCACCTTTAATATAAAAACAACAGTAGATTTGTCAGCATGTTATTTATTTTGACCTGTGAACACATAAACCACTTCTTTAGAAGGAATGTCATAGGCTGTGTCTACAGGGGAGGTGATGCTTGGTAGAAAAACACTCTGAGGACCTTCTCTTAGTCTGTTCCAGTATGTCTTCCAATTTGTTCTCATCCACATGTAACTAGAGAATTTAACATTTAACAGTTCACCATTTTTACTTAATTTGTCAGTAGAGGAATGAGTAAATGCTTCACCTGTTTTTAAAGAAGATCATTTCTCTTC
>NW_015775591.1:0-895 GCF_001515625.1 Sinocyclocheilus rhinocerous | reverse complement strand
CCTCAGATTCCAGATTTTCAAATAGTTGTATCTCAGCTTTCAGATTATGTATAAATCTAAATTTTTAAAAATTGACCCATATGACTGGTTTTGTGGTCCAGATATACAATGGTCACATATACAATAAAAAACAAATGACAGGAGGAAGATGCTGATGAAGCATCATGAGCATCTGACAGCACTATTGTTGGGTTCAGCTGCAGCCGCCCCATAGGAAAGAAACATCACAAATGAGATGCTTTATATTATCTCAGTTTTTCTCCTATAAATGATGTTAAATGGAGAATCTAATTAATGCTTGCATCTCATTAATCTCAGATATTTCTCCTGAGTAAACAACCCCATTAATCACACATTACTGAGGAGAGTCTGCTGCAGAAGAGATCTTGACAGTTTCTCACGCTGTGCAAATACTGGCCAGTGAATTTAAGAAAAATTTGGTTTATACTTATTGAAACTGACATCTCGCATTGTGAAAAAGAAGTGTGCTTAATTGTATTGATTGTGCACTTGTAGTGTACTTCAAATCTTAAAAGTATATTTTTGAAAAGCTGTACTTATAGGTAATATAATAATGAAATAAAAGGTCACATTAAGTGTACTTAAAGTGAGATACTTTTATGACTTTCTTAACACACTTAAGTACACTTAAAATACTTGATTATAATTTAACTGTAGTGTTATTTGATATTGTATTTAAAGTTAATATTTAAATGTAATTACAAATATATTTATTTGAATAGAAATTACATAAAAAATGGTGTAGAAACAATGTTCACTCAGAAATTGCTATAGTAAATTTCACAATTAATTTTAAAGAAATGGCAAGTAACACAACGAATTAAACTGAACATTTTTAAGTAGAAACACTTAAATACTATTTTCCTGTAAAACT
>NW_015775590.1:0-896 GCF_001515625.1 Sinocyclocheilus rhinocerous | reverse complement strand
TTCATGGAATCGTTCATTTTTTACTGAAACGTTTTAGTTGGATATTCATTCAATGTTTTTTCAACGTTAGTATTTGTTTTGGAATGTTCAGAGAACTTCAGAAGCACTATTTCTGCAGTATTTGCAAAATGTTTACATAACCAAGAAAAAAACCCACTTTTAATTACTGAATGGTTTAAATGTTAACATTCAGAAATAAAGGGAATGTTAGCAAAACGTTCTTAGAACATAGTTTTGCTTGCTGGGTGAACAAATAATCAAATAAATAACCAGTGATTCTCCGGAAGTTTGGCATTTTGAGTGATACATGGTAATTTTTTCTCATTCGTTGTGACAACAAACTTTCTTCAAAAAAGTTACATAATGAATCTCTAATCTCAAATCAATGTTTTATGTTCACCTCTTTATTTATGTGACTAGTAGCAGAGTAATAAGCAGCATAATTTGCATTACTTTTGTACATTATCAGTGAGTCAGTGAGTGTAAGTCATGCTTTTGAATGGAAGGTATTGCACTGTGTTAATGCACACTGCCAATTATAGCGCTGTCCTCTTTTTAGATGCGGACCTGAAGCACTCACATGCCTGGCTCCGTAATTAATCTGTCTGATTTTTTGGAAACATGCAGGGACTGTGCAGCTCCTGGCTCCCGTCCTTGGGATGGCAGCCTCTGGCTGTAGAGGATATGGGGGAGGGTGGCCGGGTACCTTGGATACATCAGACATCTGTGTCCTCTGTCCGTAGGGCAGCACCTTTCCGCTTCTCTTACTCATAACAAAGCGATGAAGTGGGCGGGCCCCTCACTCGCATGGCCATTGGGACATTAGACCTGGAAAAATACAGCACTTGTCCCCCAGCTTATTAGATGCTGTGTTTCATTACCTCCACATGAAATGG
>NW_015775589.1:0-896 GCF_001515625.1 Sinocyclocheilus rhinocerous | reverse complement strand
GCAAAGCCTATTGTGGGGGAGGATTCTATAACTCTCTCCTCAGTGCGCTAATGGAGGAGGAAGAGGCAGGGGGTGAAGTCGGAGGCTAGCGGTCCGACCGAGCAATGCCACGGGTGCTGCCTGCCACCGATCTCTCACTGCAACCTATGAATGGCTTGCCATAGCAAGCATGTGTTTTGATAAACAAGAGAGTTTTATAAATGAGGGCTTTGCTCCTTGCCTAAAATACATGTATTTTTCTCTTGATCCCTTTTTTATAGCATAACCTAGTAAGCTACCTCACTGCCTACCACTGTACTTACATAGACAGCAGTTTGACTCAGTTGAGTTCAATGTAAGCATACTGAAAAGCGAACCAAATGATATTCTTATTACACAACACATGCAAAAATGTTATAAAATATTTTATTTACGCTGAACTTTAAAATGTAAAAAATATTAAATATTTTTGTATTTTTAATTTTTATTTTAGTTTAAATGTTACGTTTTAATTATGTGCTTCTCTTGCTGTTTTTAGTTTTTAATATTTATTTTAATTAAACTTTTTTTTTTTTTTTTGTAATTTTGGCACTTCTACTTCAACTTATTCAGATTATTTCAGTCAGCTGCCAAGGCTACTTTTTATATTAGGGTTTAAGTGTAATTTTTCCTAAAGGTTTTTTTTTAATACTATTTACTCTAATATTACTATTAACTCTATATTACCATTAACTCATAGTCTAATGTTTTACTATTAACTCTAATATTTATATTATTTTAGCTTAATTTCAATTACAGAAAATTGTTAATAGTTTTAATTTTTGTTAACAATAACAACACTGCCTTTTAGGGCTGTCAAAATGGCTAAAAATCTAAATTCGAATTTTGTACTTAAATATTATCAAAATTTGAATTAT
>NW_015775588.1:0-896 GCF_001515625.1 Sinocyclocheilus rhinocerous | reverse complement strand
CTTCAATCCTATTCATTGGTTTAATTACCGTTGCCATGGAAACTAAATGTTGAGCGAATACTTACTTCTGGGCCAGTATCGTTCCTTCTGTCCACTCCTGTATTTCTTTCACAGTCCTGCACGCTGCGGTTGGGTGAAGTCTGTCTGTTGAGTATGTCAGTGGCGGTCCAGATCTCAAATGATAGGAAATGACCTATGGCGCACCTCGTAGCAGTGAGGTTTCCATCGGCGCTGCATAAAAACCTTGCTTGCATGTTGGCCATGAAACATGATGAGATGAAGAGACGGCTGGAGGCGGGAACAGATACTGTAAGGGGGTTTGAGGCAACACCGTGATGGAGGTCTTGACATTCTCTGTGGTCTTACGGTGGGATCCATGGCTTCTGTTTGGTCTTCTGACAGGTAGCCTCTCTTCCAAGGAGGTCTAATATACCTGGAAAATACCCATTAAGCATTCCCATCCATCACAATAGCAATTGCTCGGTTGGCCCTGAAGTGCACAGCCTGGATGCCGGTTCCAGAAATCATTTTTTGGGCCTTTTTTGCAAAGCCATAAATGTCATGTGACTGATCTCTCTGAATGTGGCTCCTTGCCACAGACAGGGAAAAATACAAGTCTGCTTCACACTATTAAAATCCCTCCAAAGAAACATGGCGCTGATGAAAATATCGTCTATTATAACTTTGTTCCTGATTTACACTACCATTAAAATTTTTGGGTCAGTAATGTGGATTAAAAAAAAAAAGAAATTAATGCTTTTATTCAGCAAGGATCCATTAAATTGATCAACAACAAAGACATTTATACTGTTGCAAAAGATTCTATTTCAAATCAATCCTGTTCACTGAAAATCGCAGTTTCCACAAAAATATTAACCAGCACAGTTTTGAATAAC
>NW_015775587.1:0-895 GCF_001515625.1 Sinocyclocheilus rhinocerous | reverse complement strand
GTGGTGGAACACAATAAGATCTATTACTGATTTGATGGAGAGGTTTTGGTAACAAGCACAAATGTTACAAATGGGGATTAAGGCACCGGATTACCCATAATTCATTTAATCAAGAGGCAGCTGGGTCATTCCTGTTATGCAGGACCTTTTGAACTCTTCACTTTTAGAGTTTTAGAGTAATTGTGTGTTTTTTTATTACTTCGTAATTGCAAATGAACAGCGTGGAAATAAAACACAAATTTAGCTGTTTAGAGGGACTGACTTTCAAGTTGAAGTTAATTTTCATTGTTTATTTAGGGATATTAAAACTCAGCCTTGCGTTGTTCCTATATGATTTCTGTGGAACGTAAAAGAAGATATTTTAAAGAATGTTGGTAACCAGATGGTTTTGGGTCCTATTGACTTCCATAGTATGGACAAAAAATACAATGGAAAACAATGGAAACCCAAAGCTTTTTGGTTAACAAAATACCTTCTTTTGCATTCCACAAAAGAAAGTAAGTCATACATGTTTGGAAAGACATGAGGGTAAGTAAATGGTGACAGAACTTTCATTTTTGGGTGAACTATACCTTAAAGCGTGTTTTGAAATATTGATAAAATGACGGTGATAATGTTATCAAGCAGGATGTTTTAAAGCGAGACAAACCAACAAATAATACAAAATTTACCATATTGTTGCTAATATTTACTGACGAGTGTGCTGTTGTTTTCCCACCAAAAAATGATGTCATTTCCTGGTGGAAGATGTCATAAAAAGAACTTTCAAGTTAAAGGGATTGTACAAAAGTAACAGAGTGGAAGTGATATTGAAGACAAAGGGGAAAAAACATATAGATTTGTTACAGATTAAAATGTTGTTTTTTTTTTTTTTTGCTCTACAAAATTTTGCAGG
>NW_015775586.1:0-895 GCF_001515625.1 Sinocyclocheilus rhinocerous | reverse complement strand
GATGTTTTCTTTCCACTAGTCTGAAAAAACACTTTATGAAAAACCGAAAAGCCCAAAATCTGAAACTTGACAGGTGCATGAAAAAACTGTGTTTTTTGCCTGCAGTGTCTCCCCTTAAAAAACAACAAATGATGACAATATGTACTGATACAGAAATAGACATATGTCAGGTTAGATGCCATTTTAAATTTTTGACAGGAATGAAAACGAGGCTGTGAGGAGTAGATTTACAGTTTTTATAAAGGCATGCACTGTATAAAGCTTTCACAACTCACAACTTTCAAAAATGGTTTATGGAGTTTTTGTCTATTGAAAGCTTTTTTTCAGACAGACATTTCATCAGCTGAACAATCATTATGGTGTGAAAAAACTGTGCAGTCCACAGCATCGTTTTCATTTCTGTCTACAATTAAATACAGCGCTACCCTGACTGACGTCTATTAAAATGCACAAAAAAAAATCAGAACTCTTTACCTCACAGTTGTGAAGACTAAGTCCTTTAAGCCCATGTTTCCAGAAAGCTAAAACACTTTCTTCTAAACAAACTGTTGAGAAACAGCACATGAAAACTTATGCCGGTTGTATAAATCACTGTATAATTTCATTGTGAACAAATACTGTATTTTAATATCTTGTCAGGTTTGTACCTAAAGTTTCGATAGGGAAGTCAAACTCCAGTTCAGATGCTAACTCCTTGCTGGGGACACCCTGCATATTGACAATCTTCACTGTTTCTAGAAGATGACAAGAGGATTCATTTACAATACAAGTATCAGTGCATGCTTTAGAAGTTGATTCATTTATTAATCATACATATAAATCATACATACTTTCCAGTGCAATTAACACTGTGTCTCTGTCCAGCTGTGTCACTTGTACAGCTCTTATTGTCTCA
>NW_015775585.1:0-895 GCF_001515625.1 Sinocyclocheilus rhinocerous | reverse complement strand
GGAGGGGGGCGTTATGTCAGACTCTGTTCCATGTTGTGTGTGTTTTCTCCCTGTGACCCAGTTTTCGTCCTCATGTTGATTATTAATTTGATTCCAGGTGTGTCTCTTTAGTCCCTCGTTATCCTGTGTTTAAAAGGCCCAGTCCTTTCAGTTAGTGTTTGTCAGTTCTTAAACGTCATTCCTCAGTTTCAGTGTTCGTATCTCTTTGTTGATGGAATTAAACTCTATGGAAATATTCTCCTGTGTCTCCTCGCTCCTTTCTCCAAGTGAATCGTGACATGTATTGTGGGCTAATTATTTATCTACACTTGCTGTTTTATTTGATTAAAGGTGTATGAATTCGTAGGAATTAAAATAATAATTTGAGGTCAGGGAACGTTAGAATGACATTCTACAAACCAAAAACTAATGTTCTGAGAACCAAAAATTAGTAATACCATCGAGGCATTATATTGAATGGTCATGCAGCTTACACAATTAGCCATGCAGCTTGCATAACCTTTCATAGTTACAGTAATTGTGTATTTTGTCAGCTTATTTAGGCTTATATATATATATATATATATAAAGCTAAGGAATCCTATGATCAGGATGTTAAAATAAACAAAAAAATCTCACCTTTCAGAGCAAACATTGATAAACATGTATCGCCATGTTTGTCACTTTGCTGTTCCCTTAAACATTTCCAATGTGGTCTGTCTTTTTGTTTCTTTATTTGTTTGTGTTGTGAGCATGTTGTCAAATTGATGACGATGTTTTCCTTTCTTGGTTTTTTTCATTGTGGCTCTCTCGACCACATCCTGCTAGAAGTGAAAGAGATTTCAGATCTGTTCAACACGACAGTTCAGAGGAAGAAGAAGATCTACACGTACTATTTGAGGTGAGTGTTTCATCT
>NW_015775584.1:0-895 GCF_001515625.1 Sinocyclocheilus rhinocerous | reverse complement strand
AATAATACAAATATGAAAAACTTACGATGCTGATGACCGTTAAACGCGTCATCACGGTCTTGTGAAAAGGGTCCTTCAGAAACTTGACCCGCCCACCTGAACGTTTGACTCCGCCCACGTGGGCTCGATTCAAACTCACACAGCTTGAAATAGGCAGTTAATCGTCGAATAAAAATGAAACGGTACATTCAATTATTATCATACCGTTCACAGATAAACACAATCAGGGACTTTCTGTGACATATTTTGGACATAAAACCATAGCTTGGGATCATCGTCATCGTTTGTTTGTTTCATTGTTGACTTACGTTCGCACAAATGAGACTGCTGAATATACTGTACAATGTGTAACCATGCCAACCGACAAAAAAAAAAAACAGCCCAAAGAATAACGGACGTTGTAAAGATGCTGTCAACCGCTCTCGGGTATTTATTCATGTAAATCCTGAGCGAAGGGACGTTCTCCCCACTCACAGCAGCCTCTATTCACACTACTGTGAATAATTCAACGTCTGACGTCCCAAAAAAGGACAAGCATGTACTGCCGCCTTGTCGGCGCATTATTAATACACTATAAGATAAAGACACACACGTGTTAGTAGCGATGTGTAGCCCCAACAAAACACAGTGGGACAATCACTTACTCACCTGTTTTTGTGAGCAACGCCGACATACACCACGCCAAGAACAGGACGCTGCAGATGAAGCACACCTGCGCGAACAGCATCTCTCTCCTTTTGCGAACTTTAAACATTTTGGTAATGATGCTCTTTTTAGATATACTGCAGCTCTGCTCCAGCTCCATGGTCGTCTGTGGCTGGGTCATTTCGCGAGTGTAATTCAGCTTCGGATTGAAGCCACACAGATGGCCGGGACCGCAGGAAATCAGGCTCGG
>NW_015775583.1:0-895 GCF_001515625.1 Sinocyclocheilus rhinocerous | reverse complement strand
TACCATCACAGGAATAAATAGCATTTTAAAAATATATTCAAATAGAAAACACTTAAAAAATCTTACCTATTTAAACTTTTGAATGGTAGTGTAAATAATACTAAAATGACACTAGAGCATTGTAATGTTTACATATTTTTCTCATAATCTTCCATTGCAAGTGTCATAAAAGTTTGAGCTTAACTTGCAATGAAGCAGAACTTTTTTTTCTGTAGGGGTGAATTCACTAAAAATTATTTGTGCCAGCATTACCACCCACTTTCTGCAGGTGAGATAATACCACAATGTTACTGAGTTTTATGAATAAGGCACAAAACAAGCTTAATTTACATAAAAAAGGGAGGCATATAACTGTACCGGCACGCATAGCATTTATTGGTGGGTGGTTAGTGAATAAGACGCAAATTTTTGTGCTGAAATAAAATGGCACAATAGTTCAGTAAACACGCCCTCAATTTTTTAAGGGTGATGACACAGTAACAATTATGAATCACAATATAAACCTGAAAATGAAAATACTCTTCCAGTGTAGCTGACTTTGAGTATAAAGTAAGAGTTCTGTAATTACAAAAGATAATTAGTAATTTCACAGATGAATGATTCTGCAGTTTGATATTTCCCCACCAAATCACAGCAATCGACAAACTGACACGTGCCTCACACCCAGATTCATTGAGAAAAAATACAACGCGAAAACATCCATCAGCCTATTCAACATAATTACTATATATCTCTAAAATGAAAGAAGAGGGGAAAAAAATCATTTTGCTTTGAAAAGGGGCTCTCAGATGCAACAATGATCCCAGAGTTTCCCGTAGTGAAGCACTGCGCAGTCATTTGTGAGGAGTTCCAGACCCATTAAGATCGCACAGTAATTAACAGCCTTCATCACCAC
>NW_015775582.1:0-895 GCF_001515625.1 Sinocyclocheilus rhinocerous | reverse complement strand
GGTGCAAGGATTTGCTGGAAAGAAAAAAAAAAAGAAACAATAAAATAACATATATTTTACTCACTACTGTGTGTGCACTTGGATGTGTTAAATGCATAGCACAAATTCCAATTATGGGTTACCATATTTGGCCACGTCACGTGATTTTCACTTTCACTTACTACTGTAAGACAATTTTTATTTAAGTACATTTTCATTTTATAATGGGGATTGATGCAATCCAGATTAAACCTGCACCACAATGAACATATGCACAACCCACTGTTTTGCCGCATGCACGCATACCTCCAGTTCAACATCAGCGCGCATGTACTGGCGTGTGTGCGGGTGATTGAGCAGGTGCAGTATGGTGGTGATCAGGGCCTCGTTGATGCGGCTCAGCTGACAGTCGATGACGTTCTTCAGGATGGTGCTCAAACCTCCCCGCTGTGCCACAATCTCGGGGTTCTTCAGTGCTGGATTACAAGAAAACACAACCATATCAAACAAATATATACAATTTAAATATATATGCCAAAATCCCATATAGTATAAAACATTCAATAATAAATCAAAATTTATATTTATTGACAAAATAAATAGACTATTTTGATAATGAACCTTTGAGTAATGTCCAATATTTAGCCCACACTCAGATACAATAAAAAGTTTGCATGTTCTTTGTGTGTCCAGAAAAACCTTATCCACAGAGCATTTGACAAGAGATATTGTCATTTGCACAGATTTATTTTAACTTCAAGAAATTCTGGCAATTCAAACATTAGTTTGTACTAAACCATAAAACACAGAATCCAAAAAATATATATATAAATGGAAAAGAAATTCTGAAAAACAATTAGAATATTTTTAATAAGTCTATTTTAAAAGATATTCGTGAAATTTATGTAAGTTCTTA
>NW_015775581.1:0-894 GCF_001515625.1 Sinocyclocheilus rhinocerous | reverse complement strand
GGAGTAATGATGCTGAAAATTCAGCTTTACATCACTGGAATAAATGACATTTTAAAATATATTCAAATAGAAAACAGTTTATTTTATTTGTACTAATAGTTCACAATATTACTGTTTTTACTCTATGTTTGGCCAAATAAATGCAAATTTGGTGAGCATAAGACACTTCTTTCAAAAACATTCAAATTTCCTGACCCCAACATTTGAACAGTAAGTGAGTGCATGTGTATATTTTTTACTTTAAAATCTACCATGGGTTAAAAATGTTAAAATCCCATGATTGTACCAATGGTATTCATGGTTGAATGAATAAGACTAGATTGGTATAATGAATGACGAAGAATAAAATGTTCTTAGAAGTTAATATTAACATTCATGCTGCCTCTTGGCATTATCTTAAAAGATAAAGGTACAATAAAAAATATATAAATTCTGAAAAAAATGATGAAAACGACAGATATGCTATTCAAAATGAAGACAAAAAAATTCTATATATAGAAAAACATTGCTTCAACATTGCCATAACACACTACTCTTGTGTGAAAGAATGTTGTTGGAATCAAAAATGGAATCATTTTTTTTTATTTACAAAACAGGTATATTTCACATATTATGTTGAAAATGTCAGCATCTAAAATTGAAACACCAAAAAATAAGTCCATTAAAAAACAGCAAGTCTTTTTCGTCTCTTAAAATGCAGTCCTCATCATCTTCCTCATGTAGGATACTCAGCTGACACAGATGTTCACTGCTTGTAGTGCCTCTACAGCCCAGCTGGGGTACTGCTCCCTGGACGGGAACATCCTCTTCATGAAAGCTTTCACAAACTCAGGAAACCTCTGCTCTATGATGCTCTGACGCACTGACCGCATGAGGGTGAGCTGAGAAACGATA
>NW_015775580.1:0-895 GCF_001515625.1 Sinocyclocheilus rhinocerous | reverse complement strand
ACTGAGACTTTTCACAGAGAATATCTGACCCTGCCAGCATCCAAACCGCACAGCAATAAAACACCAAGAACTACCGAACATCCTCTGCATATTGCTCCTTTCTCCAGGGATCAGCAAAAGATCAACTTTATGGTATTTGTGTGTTGTACTTCCTGTCTTTGTTCTGTCCGTTTTATTGCTGTTTTTGATATTCGTGCTTCCATAAGCTTTGCATTTGAAGCAAAATCACTTGGCAGATAGGGAAGACTGGGGCTAGTTGTCACACTTTTTACTCCAGTGAATATATTTATATATATTATTTAAAAATAATAAAAAATATATATTATAGAAGTACCTTATATAATTGTCTCTTATCTTTTTAAAAACTTTTTTTTTTTTTTTTCATTTGATTAAATATTATTTTTATACACATCTGTTGCACCCACATTCACAAAGAATAACCGTTATATCTCACAGAAACAGACATGTTCTCAAGACAATCTCTGGAGTGAAGCGAAAGGCCGTCCTCTAGTGGACAGACCAAGGTACTTAAAGAAGCAGCAAGATCTGAGCAAATGGAACAGCCTTGCAACCATAAGCCCAATGGATTCCAGTTTATCCAGCATTGGACACAGAAATGGACTCTGGAAGGTCCCGACAACCACCCAGTCCGTGCCTCAATCACAGTCGAAGCGAATGGATGTCCCATACTTACCACAAGCCAGCAGTTTTTCATTCAGTACATTTCGCCAGCCTGTGGAGACCCAAATTTAGTCTCCAGCACACCATTGATATCAAAAACAGAGCAATGCATCACCGCCTCAAAGACCACAGCCAACGGTGAAGAAAAAAACAGTCGTCTTCCAATCATCTGTGCAGACATCGCAGATTAGCTCAGCCTTGCGAATTCTAAGTG
>NW_015775579.1:0-895 GCF_001515625.1 Sinocyclocheilus rhinocerous | reverse complement strand
TTTTACTTGAGTATGGCTTTCAGGTACTTTATACACCACTGGTACTATGGTCCCCGAGGGGTAAGTTTTAGGGGTTGAGTGGTTGTAGATTTAGGAACACACAGACCACTTGATCTCTCAATGTTAAAAGAATTAAAGGAAGAAAGACACTACACAAAGAAAATGAAGAAGAGATAGAATTTTATTATTTATGCTTCGTTCAGGCCCCTAGAGTAGAGAGTATCAAGACGTTTGATCCATATTCTCTCAAACTTGAGCCTTTCACGGAGCGTCCAAAAGGGGTTTGATTGTAGGCCCGTCACTTTGAGGGCAGGGAGTCCATGTGTCAAGAAGTGTTTAACCAAATATCTTCGTTTCTCGATTTTATTACGTACATTGTACGTATGTTGATATACTCTAAGTAACCGATTTTTGGTCTGTCCAACATACTGTTTTTGACACTTGGAGCAGTAAATAAGGTCCACCCAGTTGGAGACCTGGGAGGACATATTACGTTGAACCTCATAAATTTGTTTTGTACCCAACGCCTTGACACAAAATGTTTGAAAGCTCCAGTCCTTGTTTGTGGTTGAGGAGCACTAATTTTACTACTAACTAGAATGTCCAATAAATTCTTATTCCTCTTGAAGGCTGCTATGGGCCTATGTTTCTGAAGGACAGGCGTGGGTTCCAGGAATTTAGTAAAGTTTTCTTTTGAAGCACCATTAAGTTGTACACTTTGTTGTGAGTAATATGTGACCAAGGGGATTATTTTATTTCTAGTCTGTGTAACCTTGATTGGATTTGTGATAAACTCTCTGAATGCTCTCAACACTTTTCTGAGGTGCGTTCTCGAATATCCTCTCTTTTTGAGTGCTTTAAAGAGGATCTTTACGGCTGATTGAAACTCTTGGCT
>NW_015775578.1:0-895 GCF_001515625.1 Sinocyclocheilus rhinocerous | reverse complement strand
CCAGCACTCACTGTGGGTGTTTGGATAAGGAGGGTGAGATGTTCACAGCAGCGCTCATATCTGCAGCAGACTGTCAGGGGCGCTCGCGGGGGCTCAAGGTTTGTCTGGAGGTTCAGGCACACTCTGCCCCAGGGTGGGTGCAGCTAGTTTGCTTGATAAAACATATAGACTGAGCGGGTGGGGGATCTGAAATAAAAATAAAACTTAGGCTACACTTTATTTGGATAGTCCACTTTAGACATTCGACTAACTATGGGGGTGTTTACATGACACCATTTTCAACTGAAAAACGAAAAACTTATGCGTTTTGGCCATTTATTTACACGACAACAGCATTTTGAGAGTTTAAAATTGCTAACTTTTGAAAACAGGTTTTAGAGCGCAAGTTTTTGAAAGCTGCTTGTAAACGGCAAAAACGTGAATTTGTGAAAACTGTGACGTCATGTGCGTGTGTGTTGTGTGTTTAGTCTGTATGTGCACAGGCACATAGTGGTTTATTTTCACAAAGCGACATCGCCATCTATTGGTCTGGCATGCATAATACAGTGGGGGTTTTTTTGTCTATTTCGTGGATCTGTGTGACAACATTACACAAAACGTTTTGAAAACACAAAGGAAAATCTTTTGCGTTTTTTAGTACATCGCTGTTGTGTAAACGTACCCTATAAGTAACTTTGCAACTACACTGCCATTCAAAAGTTTGGGATCAGTAAGATTTTTAATGATTTTTGTTTTTTTTTAAGTCTCTTCTGCTCACCAAGGCTACATGTATTTAATCAAAAATACAGAACAAAAACTGGAATAATGATTAAATAAATATTAAATATTATTTAATAAATGGTAAATATTATTACAATTTAAAATAACAGTTTTCTACTTTAAAATGTAGTTTATT
>NW_015775577.1:0-895 GCF_001515625.1 Sinocyclocheilus rhinocerous | reverse complement strand
GGGGCGGGGTCTGTCGTGAGTGGGCGTGTCTTCATTGTGTGTCATGTCTGCTGTGTTTCTTTCTTCTTCTGCTGTGTTCTGTGGCGCCACGTTGATCGAGCGATCATCATCAGACTGCAGGTAAGACCTAAACACGATGCACGAGCGAAAACAGATGAAATCACGCAGTGCAGCTCACAATCTGCCTGATTATAGTGTCTCTTTCGCGCTTTTTGAACTTTTTGAACGTGGTGTTGTGTGTTAGCAATGCTAACTGTGCTTGTGAAGTGATCAACACGAATATCTGCGATTAATCACGTGTTTATGAGCGTTATTAAGTGTGTTTCTCCTGCTGTATTTTTATAACTTGTTTATTAATAAGTTTATGGATCAACCGAGTTTCTGAATAACAGCACGACACGTGTCAGTGAAGAAGACCTCGTTTTGTTATTGTTATTATTATTGATTATTATTCAGCTATTGTAGTTTAAACTGTTCTGTAGTTAACGTTAGTCTGTCATAAAGTGACCCATCTGAATAAATGAGAAATGAAGCGAGCGGTTTTGTGTGAAATGAGTCATATTTGAGCAGAAGTGAGACTAAAGCAGGATGGTTTTGGTTTTGTCTGCTGTATTAAAATGATCGATCATATCCCTCCAAACCTTGCTTCTGTAAAAGAAGAGATTTTGAAGAATGTTGGGAACCAAACCATTTAAGGTTGACCTTCATTGTGTGGACAAAAGATAGACCTACAGGTGCGAGAGTAAATTATAGCAATAATACAGATGTGAATGTGGTCATATGTATGAGTTGATGCACTAATACACCAGGCTGTTTTTGTTCAGAAATGCTGATTATACAGTGACATCAATACACCTTTTCTATTATGTTTTACATTTTATTTAAAGTTAGTTTT
>NW_015775576.1:0-895 GCF_001515625.1 Sinocyclocheilus rhinocerous | reverse complement strand
ATTTGTTCAGTTTCACACTGTACAAAGTCACATGTATAAAAATATTTTTTTTATATAAAAATAAAAAATATATATAAATGTTATTTGTTCAGACTCAAGCTGTACAAAGCAACAAATTTACAAATATATATTTTTATAAAATGTTAAAATATAAAAAATTGTTCAGTCTCACACTGTACAAAGTCGGTTTTGCAGTGTAAAAAGTAACAAATATAATATTTTTATAAAAACAAATTAGTAAAAATATATACAATTATATTATTTGCTCAGTCTTGCACTAAACAAATTTACCCCCCAAAAAATCTTATTTTTCTGAAAATATAAAATGCCTTTATTTCTGAATAAAAGACTGTTCTAATCTGCTAATATTGTTTTCTCTGCCTACACGGCGTAGGTAGTAACATTAGCAGGCAAGATCATTTATTTTAGAGACAAGAGAATGTAATGTCATTCTGAGGAAAAAATTACGAGAAGAATGATAACATGCACTTATGAATAATAAGATTATAGATTTCATATAATATAAAGTGATGTGTGTGTTTCAGGTTCACCGCTCGGCCGCTGGTGGAGACCATATTTGAGAGGGGAATGGCCACTTGTTTTGCTTACGGTCAGACGGGCAGCGGGAAAACTCATGTAAGCAGATGACATCACATTACTGGAACACATTCCCAGAGGATCCTTTATTTGTCATAATCGATTTTCCCTCCATTCCAGACCATGGGAGGAGATTTTTCGGGGAAGAACCAGGATTGCTCCAAAGGGATCTACGCTCTCGCTGGTGTGTGTCTGACCTGCTGTTTTTCTGTTCAGATATTGAGTGATCATTTTCCTAAATGTGACTGTGCTCTTCTTTCAGCACGGGATGTTTTTCTCATGTTAAAAAAACCAAACT
>NW_015775575.1:0-895 GCF_001515625.1 Sinocyclocheilus rhinocerous | reverse complement strand
CAGGATGGAAATGGCAAACGTGGCCGTTTTACCAGTGCCTGACTGAGCCTGAGCGATAACGTCATATCCTATGGACAAATAAAAGAGCAATTCACACTAATGCATAACACATGCTATCAGTTGAGATTCACGCTTGAATTTAACAGACCACAAATAAATATACATTAGGCAAATTGCATAAAAATGAATAAAACTTGTTTACTGAAAAAGCATGTCAAGCAAACGTTAAATGTAACTGAACTTGTTTGTACCTTTTATGCAAGGGATTATAGCTCTCTGCTGGATTGCCGAGGGTTTCTCAAAACCATAAGCGTAAATTCCACGAAGGAGAGTTTCCTTCAGGCTCATGTCATCAAAATTGTCCGTAATCTCGTTCCAGTTGCTCTGTAAAATAATGCATGTGAGATCTCACTTAATGCACTCAGCTCACCAAGTACAGACAATATCCTTACTGTAAGCTAATGGGACGGGATAATATGCTGCCTTCAAAATCACGTCAAACAATGAGGACACATGAAAAGCACTGTAATATTGAAATTACAATTGGGATTTTCAATAAGCACCTTTGTTCTATATTGGGGCATGTCAGTTGGTCAAGTTTTAAATGGCAGCAAAAGCCCTGTTTGTTCCCTTCACACGTTCTCGAAAACTACCTACTTCTGAATTCATAATTAGGAGTCACTGCATTCAAGTGTTTGTAGTCGGAAAGAACAAGAATCATAGGACACCGGTGTGGTCGGTTGCTTAAATGCTTAAAGTAGATTTATAAATGAGTCATTTAATTTTCTTCTAAAAGACTGGTCATTATTTCTCATACATAATGTAAATTGGTCTAATTTGAATCGGGGGAAAATAAGAACAAGTCTGACCCACTAGCTGTTTGACAAGGGGGAAG
>NW_015775574.1:0-895 GCF_001515625.1 Sinocyclocheilus rhinocerous | reverse complement strand
TTTATGTTCTATGTATTTACCCAGTTTCCCTCAAGAATACAATGAAAGAATTATAATTTCCTGTTTGACCGAGCATTTGCTTTGCATATCTCCTGTGGTGACCTTCTGAATATTTTTCTTTCTGTAATATATTTTTGGCAGTGACATAGTACATGTTCTACTGATTCCTCCTCCTGACAACACTCACACAGACCTGTGGGATGTTTTCCAATCAGACATAATGTCTTATTTAAGTCTTGTGTGACCCAGCCTTAATCTTGATATTATATTTTCCTCCTTGGTACTTCGCCCTATCAACTTCATCCTTCCCACTTCCTTCTGGATGGTATAAAGATGTCTGCCTGTCTTTCCCTTGTTCCATTTATCTTGCTATTTGCTGATGACCTTACTTTTAATTATTGTCTTTATTTCTGTTTTACTAAATAAAATGTCAATTGTATTTTTCTGCCTGATTGTTTCCTTTGCCAATGGACCTGTTACGCTTCAATAGTAACTCTTTCTTAAAGGACCCTTCACTTTAAACATTTTAAGGGAGCACATTCTCTGCTTATTACATCGTTATTCATCAACAACAAATCAGTTAGTTCAATATCCCTGTCTCTATCCACATGTGTGCTATCAGCTTTCATTATAATTTCAATCTTGATTCAACATACTTTAAATACTGAAATAGCCTATCAATCTCAACCAAGTTGATGAACCAAAAAACTAAACACTGTATCAATGTCACCTTGCTATCTGGGTATTTCTAGACATCTGTTCATGATGTGCAAAAAAAGCACTATAGCTACATGCGTGTAATTTTAATAGGCAGATTCCTGCAGTGAATGAGGATGATCATATCTGACCTTCATCGGATTCAGGAGAACTGAGAGAAACACATTATTATTGACTT
>NW_015775573.1:0-895 GCF_001515625.1 Sinocyclocheilus rhinocerous | reverse complement strand
AAATAGCAAGCTATTTCACATAAGAAGTTTGTTGGTTTTTAAATTACCAATAAAACAATAGATTTAGAGTCTACAGCCATTAAAATTATTTTGGGTGCAGTTATTGTAATTGTAAAATGGCTTACAAAAGTACATTTAGATCTGAGAAAATGTCTAGAATCATTGGTTTACAGGTGCCATTTGGTTCGAGATTTATTTCTAATGCATTAAAATTCATACATTTTAAGTGTGGCTTAAGTGTCCAAATACTTTCTGTGAAAAGTTTATGCTCCTATAATAAGAGGCGTGTTTACTATGACATTTTTGATGGTATCACAATAAGTTGGATAGAGTTCTTTAAGTGGGCAAGGAGCTGATGGAACTAAAGCAACAGGAATCTGTTTAGTTTGGAACATGCTGAGAATAAGGCTTGTGAGGTTTCTCTTCACCTCAAGAGGACCAGAGCAGACTTCTCAACAGTGCATCTGAAGGAGGAACAGTTTGTTTTCACTGTTCTTTTTTACTCGTAGGCCTTGGGATCAGAAAGATGCTTACTTTCACTGGAAAGCATGCATGAGAACCTGGCAAATGCAATGACTTTTACAGTTTGACTGGTTCCCATAGAAGAAGAAAAAAAATAACTTGTATATATAAATGATAGATTATCTAAAACAGAATATCTGTTTTTATTTATATAACATTACATGTATTATCAATATATAATCATATGCAATTATTATAGTTATTAGAAAAAATTATTGCTAATTTAAAATATAAATAACTTTATTAAAACAATTCAGTCATTAAAAATTATTATTATCTAATTAAAGTCATACAATAGATTATATATATATTATAATTATTAATAATGAATTTATTAAAAAATAAGTACTTTATTTTTAGATTGTGGATTAAT
>NW_015775572.1:0-878 GCF_001515625.1 Sinocyclocheilus rhinocerous | reverse complement strand
GTGTGTGTGTGTGTGTGTGTGTGTGTGTGTGTGTGTGTGAGGAGCGGCCGGGGGAGATGAGGAGAATGAGATTAACTGTTGACATGTGTATTGATCTGGGTTCAGTGTGGTTTCCTGTGCGTTTCGTCTGGCCAGGTCTGACCGGATACAATAACAGTTTAGCCAGCTTTCCAGCGGGGCTCCGGGGTCCTGCAGGCTTGATTACTGCAGCATAGAGCTGTGTTGAGATGGAGATAAGGTTAAGCCTGTCTCTCTCTCGTACTGCACACATGCCTTTGAAGTTCCATCATGGAATTCTGACAGTTCCATCTCACCTGTCCTCAGGTTGAAGGCCGTCTTAAAGCCTGCCCACAGTTTAAACGCTTTAATAACCTTCCTGAGATTTGGCTTCCAGTCTCTGCTCGAGTTCCTGACCGCAGATTTTAACTGAAGAGCGTTTTGCACATAAACCTGCAAAGAAATCAGAAAAAAACTTTGTTTTTAACACAGTAACCATTGTTTTCATTAAAATACTGTAGTTGTTGCAGTTGTTAATACACTAAAAATGTTGCACGTAGCTCTGGGAAGTTGAGCTGAGCACATACAACAAACAAACAAACAAAAATAATAAAAAACATGGTTTTAATGTGCTTTCTATTTGGCTATTAAGTTTCTTAAATCTTTCTGATTAAAGCAGAAATGACATTAGAGTAGGTTTAATGAATTTTACAAATATATTTTTCATATAAGTGAAATATTAGTTCAAATAGTCAGTTTTAGCTAATTCATCAATTTGCATCAAAATTTAAAGTCACTCTGTGGCACTTTTCATGTACTGTATAAAAATGTTTTGGCAAAAATCAGAATCAGAATCAGAATGAGCTTTATTGCCAGGTATG
>NW_015775571.1:0-895 GCF_001515625.1 Sinocyclocheilus rhinocerous | reverse complement strand
ACGCGCTCCGCGGGGTCCATGTCAGGAGCGTCAGAATGCTTCTGTTCAAGATAGCTGCCATGAAGACACGCTGCTAATGGGTGTGGGAGCATGCCACGTGACCAGAAAAATGGTAAACAAGCTTCATTCATTTAAGCCACACAGGAGGACCACTCTCAAAACTACCAAAAACTCGAGTAGACCCTCTACAAAATTAGATAACTGTTGAAACGATGTAGGGAGTGAATAAACCAAAATAACATGTAGGGATGACATTGTACTAAAGTGTTAAGAAAGTGACACCCTTTAGGCATTGATATGCAAAAATAGTGTCTATCGCGATAGATAGATAGATAGATAGATCTCTGTTCAGTAAATGAAACATTCCAGGAGGCTGTCAGACACATGGGAATAGTTTCCCTTATACAGTCACTGTTATATTTGTGCTTTTAGACAATGTTCTTTATCAGGTTTAGAACTGTGGCTGAAAGACTGGGTCCTGTTACACTAGGCTCTCCTGGCTCGTTTCATGTCCTTATTTAACTGTGCTTGTTATATTTAGCACAGCATGCTGATACAAAACTCCAGTTGCCAGTGACACAATTTTGAGTGAAAATATTACAAGCAACTCATTAAGACTCATTGTGGAATCGCTTCACTTTCACCTGCAACTATTTCACAAGTAATTATTCCTTTGGGCTATTACTGTTTTATTCCAGTATCAAACATAGATTCCATTCTGAACACAATTTTGGAGCACAGAAAGCCCATGTTCCAACTTCCGCAGTTTATTTCTCCGGTCCAGTCATCTGGCCTTCAACCCTCTGCATACCTCAACCATTTTAAGTGATTGCTTTGTCTTGGTGAGAATTCTTTAGTAATGGTTACATTAAGTATCTTTGACCAGTGAGCAGAT
>NW_015775570.1:0-895 GCF_001515625.1 Sinocyclocheilus rhinocerous | reverse complement strand
ATAAAGGTTTTTTTCTCTCTCTCAATCTCATCTAAAAAAAAAAACAGCAGCAAAAAAAGTCGGTCTCTGCAAAATGCAAAAAAAACATCCTGCAAATGCCGAAGAGAAAAAAGAATAAAGTTGGCAGAAAAAATCCTCCAGTTTTTCCAGCTCTCACTGATTTCCCAGCAAATCCAGCAACCGCTCGCCTCCTGTGATATGTAGCAGAGCAAAAGTCTTTCGATACTGCACTTGTGGAAACAAGGGGTTGTAGTCCTTCATTCTGACAGAGAGAAAGAGAGAGAGAGAAGAGAAGAAGCAGACGGTGAGTTGCAGATTCGAGCAGCTCTAAACACAGACACAGATCCAGATCATCCCTGCATCAGACATGTGGAAAACCTCTCACCAGCTGTCCAAGAAAACATGTGCAGCTCGTATTCCAGCCCAAGAATCAAAAGACATAAGCAAGAAATTATATTATGCATGAAGAAAATGAAGTCTGTTTTTATGATCATTCAGATTTTTTGCATTACGTAACTTTCAATTTGCATGAATTTTAAAGCATTTGACTAAAAATTGCATTAAAAAACAGCATACACGCAGTACAACAAATCCTAAAATGTACATATAAATACTTTATAAAATGCATAAAACCATAAAAAACTATTTACAAATTTTAATCATTTAAATCATATTTTGTTGATTTTTTTGTATTACGTAACTTTCAATTTGCATGAATGTGAAAGCATTACAATTTAAGCATTACAGTATTTTAATGCATTTGACTAATAATTGCATTAAAAAACAGCATACAAGCAGTACAACAAATCCTAAAATGTACATATAAATACTTTATAAATGCATAAAACCATAAAAAACTATTTTTAAATATTTGACCATTTAAATAATATTTTGT
>NW_015775569.1:0-895 GCF_001515625.1 Sinocyclocheilus rhinocerous | reverse complement strand
GAGGGCAATAAACGTTTTCCAGCAGTCCATCGCTTTGCACAAATCAGCCCTGAGATGCAAACGGCCGTCTATTTATTAAATCGCCCTCAAAGGAGTTTGCACTTTCCTGCTGGATTTTCCTTATGTGCAGAGCAGCCGAGTGCAACTCTGCAGTATATGCATGCACACACACATATGCGCTCACACTTGCAGGGGGTCCCTGTGCTGCCCTGTGCTGGGCTTATTAGAATAGATTCTGCCAACTTCAATGGCGGGGCCGTGTGTGAGTCTGTGCGCTTATCACTTCTCATTAGCGGATCATTGGGAGTGCCGTCCGCTGCCAGGCGTTAATCAATGTGTTTTGTGACTCTGTTAGGGTAGCTGTACAGAGATATTGTGCCCCTAGGGTTAATACAGTCAAGCGCAGGAAATAAAACACTCCGGCCATGTCCACAACATGAGGCTCGGCATTATCTTTAAATGAGCTGGGCAGGGACCGCATACATATGGATTTCCACTTGCATAAATTGTGATTGATGTCGTCAGAAAAGTAGGGCTTGCTTTCTTTTCCTTTTTTTTTTGAAAGGTAGTGTGTCGTCCACAGCCAGTATTTCTTTCTTTTGTTGGTGAATTGTTGTAAATTATGCAGACTGACAGGCGCAGTGAGGAAGGGGTTATTTCTGAATAAGTTCAAACACTTGACTGTTTTTCCTTTCTTTTTGGTGTAAAGAGAGAAGAAAGAAACTGCTGTTCAAAGACAGAGAAACAGGTAATGAACAAATACCTTACTGTTGTTATTTTTAGGAATGTTGGTGTTTGTTAAAGTATTATTATAATTAATATTATTTAATAACACACACAGTATCTATAATGATTATGTTTATACATGTAATATATTTATCTGTAATTTATACAT
>NW_015775568.1:0-895 GCF_001515625.1 Sinocyclocheilus rhinocerous | reverse complement strand
CTGTTCACTGAAAGGTTCTTTGGGGAACCAAAAATGGTTCTTCTACGACATCACTATGAAAATTTTGGAAGCTTTATTTTTAAGAGTGTAGAAGGCTGTACAATTCTTGAACTCCATGATTTAACTAAACCAGATGTCTGAAGTAAGCTAGTTACCTTTGAATAGAATCCTTTGCACTTCTTTAAGCATACAGTGATTACTTTTGAACCACCAGCCACATTTTTTTGTGAGTAATGCATCAGTTTACAGTGTAAGACTATATTTCCAAAACCTGTTTTTGATTATACACAGGAATATTGTCAACAGTGAATCTTGCTTGCCCTCTGGATCTCAAATCCATTGCACTTTAAGCTCGAAATGCTGAATACAACCCAAAGGTGCTTTCTTACTGTGGTTTATATATACAACACTATAGAATTGTGTTAAATCATAGACGAGACGCACATTTACATAGCTTTTTTAAAGGAATAGTTCTTGTAAATTGACATTTTTTACTCTGTATGCTGTTGACATAAGGATGAGTAAAAATAAATGACAGAATTTCCATTTTTGGGTGACCTGTTCCTTTAATTTAAAGTGTTTCAGGTACATTTTTCAGTCTTTTCAGTAGCATAACTCCAAACTTTGCCTATGTATAGCGTTTTGCTGCAGTTATAATGAGAATCCGTGAACCAAGAACTACTGCTCTCATATTCAGCTCTGGAAAAATGGTCTGCACTGGAGCCAAGAGGTATACATAATATATATTCAGAACTCTAACCATAATGCATTACGGTAGCACAACTGTAAAACAGATAAACGTAACTCAGAAATAGTCTCACATGTGTCTTTTACCCCATATTTGCCTTTTCCTTTGTTTATCTTTCCAAGCAGTGAGGAGCAATCTCGCCTTGCT
>NW_015775567.1:0-895 GCF_001515625.1 Sinocyclocheilus rhinocerous | reverse complement strand
CACCGTGAGCAAATGCTTCTCTGCAAACTGCGCATTCATCATTAGTTACTGGACAGAGCCAGTAATAACTTTCCCGTTCAGCTCTACATCAGGAGAGCCTTGTGTTCAAAGGGCAGATGTGAGCTCCGGATGTTTTAAACTGCGCAGGTTTACTGCATGCTATAGGCCATCTATGGTTAACCCACATTCCAGACTATCAGTCAGCGTTTACAGATGGGCGTGGCTTGACTGTTTATTCAGTTTCTGTACGTGTATATGAAAGATCGAGGTTTAGCGCAGATCAGGCGAAGACATCTGACTTCTGCGCTCACAACCGCAAACATGATTTTCTTTTTATTTATTGTAATTTTATTGGTTGTATATTTTATTGGTCATAGGATTTTTGTTCATAGGAAGACCTTCAGCGGCACTGCCAAACTATATGGGAAAACGGTCATTGTAACTGGTAGGTGACTTTTTCCCCCCCAAAAGTTTACACTGCAAGATTTCTCAGAGGTTGTTCTTTTTAGTTCTTTTAGCTCAACTATTGGCAATTAAGAAAATAAAAGGTAATTACAAATATTAATAAAAACTATTTCAGTAATAGGCCTACTAATATATCACTGAAACAAATGCAGTCCATGTCATAGGCTATAATACAAATAATAGATCATACAAAAAAGAGTTTTCTATGGAGTAGAAAAAAAGCAACCCAACTTAGGCTACTAAAAACCCTTATGAAACTTGCAAGGGGAGGCTTAAGATTATTTCAACTTACTTAAATTAATATTGTAATGAAAAGTGTGACTTATAGTCCCAGGAAAGTCACGTAAATTAATGAAATCTTAAAATGCCATGTGCATAATTATAATGAATATACATTTTTCTAGTTTTTGAATATTAATGTGGACGATAG
>NW_015775566.1:0-895 GCF_001515625.1 Sinocyclocheilus rhinocerous | reverse complement strand
GAGAGAGAGAGAGAGCGATAGATAGATAGATAGATAGATTATATATATATATATATAATTAAATATATCTAATTAAAAACAATTAGAGAAGAATTAAAAAGAATTTAAGAAATTAATACATATACATATAATTAAATATAATTAAATGTATCAATATTTTTTTGAAATGCATAAACTCTAAAACAAAAATAAAACAAAAATATTTTGCATTGCTCATTGGATTCATGAAGACCAATTGATCTCTTAAAACACATATTAGAGACCATTGAGTCATTGATGATTTATGTTGTTTGCAAAGGTAACAAAAATAGGTGCTGCATTCTCTGTGAAGGCAAGTATGCTGCTCTCCTTATGTGTTGCACCCCTACACAAAAATTGTAATGATGAAACTGTGGCATTCATTCATCTTTTACTTTCACTGAAGTTGTTCAAAAGTTGTACGCAATAGCACTGCCTGCAACATTAAATTAGAAACAGTTTTGCAGAATACAAACTGAAGGACAAGAGAAAAAGCAGCTTTCTACTTGCAGCTTTCCAAATGCTATCACATAATTCAACGCTCAGCATTTACATGCTGCGCCAGAGGCTGCAGCACGGAAGAGTATTTAGCGAATGAAACATTCCCGTAAAGAACCAGATGTCACACATAAGCAGAAAGGGTGCAGGCTGGGAACCGTGACGTGGCTCAGTTGGCTTTTTGGAGAGAGATCAAGAGCGTGACCAAGTACAGGTGCAGAGGATCCCACAGGGTAGAGAGGCAAACGCTCCTTCACCCCACTTCCATGATCAAAATATCATAATGCTATTGGTTCAAGCTGCCTTGCAGGCAGGCAGTAATTGGTACAGGCAGGAAGAGTGTCATCTCCAGTGTTCATCGCATCAGAAAAAAAAAGTT
>NW_015775565.1:0-895 GCF_001515625.1 Sinocyclocheilus rhinocerous | reverse complement strand
AGATAGCCAGTCAGTTTGAGTAATCTCATTGCGTACAGTTTTGCATTGTGGATACACGACATCAAGTTCTGGAAATAAATCATGAGACTTTTTGCTGAGATCCGGCGAGATGTTACAGAAAATGTTCTAGTGTAAGTTAGCTTAAATATGAGTAATAATTAGATAATACATATAATTTGGTAGTAAAGTGTTGCACATTTTATTGAGTATGTGTATTTGCAACTGCAATTATTAAATTAAAAACACAATTACTAAGTTGTGTCATCTGTTATAGGGACTACTCAACAGTTTATATTAAATGCAAAGTATGGAAATCAAAATAAAGCTCTGTAAATACCTGCATTTTCACAACACTATAAGCGTGTCCCACACTTGTGGTCTTTATGGCCACTTGAACACTTGGGCCAAATACAGGAAATACGTCATGTATGTAGACAACTGATCAAGTGCAAAGACAGCAAGTGTGGGTATTTGGACAAGCCCTTAAACACTGCTTTCTTGATTTATTCAAATACAGCTGACACTATCTTGCGCCTCAGTTATGGACTGTATTTACTGTAAAATGAAACCGGAGGACTTTAGTATTAATAGCAGGCCTACGGTAATATTGTCGAAGTGTTTGTCTTGTTGGTATAAATGATTGTTTTGTACACACTGCAATAGATTTTTAGATAATAAACAGGTAAGATTTTAAAATGGTTTCTTCAAATCGACATATTATGTTCCCATCGTTATTTATGTTGTGAAAAGCTGTGTGATTAGTTATACAACAGTACATTATGCCTTAAATGTTCGTCTTGTCATTCGTTCTGCTTAAAGGGGTGGTTCAGTGGTTTTTTTCTAGGCTTGGTTTTGTTTATGGGGTGCAGTCTAACATGTGTTAATGCTTCGTTTT
>NW_015775564.1:0-895 GCF_001515625.1 Sinocyclocheilus rhinocerous | reverse complement strand
GGGGCTTATTGCTTTATTTTATTACTTTTGGTGTCACTTTTTATCTGCTCACCTGGTGGACTGCGCCCAGTATTTTCCTGGCCTCCTGGTACAGCGTGTCTGGGCTCCAGTGAGGGTTGAGCTTGTGAAGCTCCTCAGCCAATCGGTTGTGTTCTCTCAGAAAGAGCGTGTGCAGAGCGATCATACCCAAGTGCTCATTGGCCCGAGAGTCACCTGAGACACGCCCACAAAAACAGCACATCAACTGGCCAGTTTAAATCAGAAAGCATCAGGGTGAAGGCCTAACTGACACATAAAATGACACAAATATTGATTTATTTTCCTTTTCTTTATAGGGTGTTGTATCTTTAATACCTTTAAAGTCAACATTAAATAAAAATATTAGCAATATCAGCAATATTATAAATCAGCAATAAAATAAATTAATAAAATAGGATTAATTGCATTATTTACTTTTTGTATTTATTGTGTATTTATTTTAACTATTTAAATAACAACAACATTTATTTAATTTTTTGGAAAGTGTCATTTCACTTTTTTACCTAATATGCACCACTTCTTATTGCATGTAGTATTTTTTTGTTGTTGTTTAAACCTTTATAAATCTCATTGAGGCAATTAGTTATGACTACAGTGGTTCTTCGCATAACTAGACAAAACACTTATACACAAACTTATTTATTATTGCTCTAGAACTTAATTTAATTTGAATTTTTTTAATTATTTAATTGCAATAATGTTTGTAATTATTTGAATTATTTAATCATTTTATTTATTGTTTTAATAATGATAATAATAATATTTACTTGCTTTGAAATGTTGTTTTACTTTTATTTATCTATTTTGCACCATTTCTCATCGTATGTAGTATGTATTATAATATACCATTTGTCAT
>NW_015775563.1:0-895 GCF_001515625.1 Sinocyclocheilus rhinocerous | reverse complement strand
AAAATTAAAAAGTCTAAAAATATTTTAAAAGACAAAATATTAATATAAAAAGTAATTATGTACAGAAGGTGTTTCTGTTCAGGTAGCCATAAATACTTGAAGTAAATACAGCAAGTGACTCTTTTAAAAATAAGAAAAGCAAAATGCTGTAATGTAATATGAAGCGTCATAGCACATTTCACAGCACTTTTGTAATCTAATTCATCAGATGAAGTATGCACTCTGAGAGATATAAATAACATGAAATCACCTACAAAACAGTTTAAAATCAAACAAAATGTCTTAAACACAACAAAAACAGCACAGTTTGTGTGAGGGTTATATAAAAATAGAAAAATATCATTAGCTCAGTATATAAACAAAAGAAGTCAATGGAAGGTTTCCAACATAATATAAAAAAAACGTGTGTGTTTGTGTACTGAGGTCAAAGATATGTTTGATGGATGCAGTTAGTGCTATAATGTCATTCCACCCACACACTCCAACAGAGAGACAGAGAGTGAGAGACAGATAATAAGACAGGAAAAAACTGCACTGTCAGAGAGAGCAATTGTTTTCTCAAGCCTTTCCAAAATTAAAACAGCAACACTACAGACAAAGAGAGAGAGATATAATAACCAGGGCTTAATTTGTGCCGGAACAAGCTGGATCCGGATCCTACCAAATCCGATCCGGCACCTCATTTTGGCGGATCCCCCTCCTCACGCGCCAATGAAAGACGTTCGTGCTGACCTATAGCGTGCATCTATTTCATGAAAAATCTTATATTATGAGCGTGCTTGCTGCACATCTACATTTGAAATAAACTTCAGCGCGCAAAAGAAGCGACATGTGAACGGCTGCTCACATGAGGCTGTTCACACAAGACCGAATGCACGGATCCATACTGTTACAC
>NW_015775562.1:0-888 GCF_001515625.1 Sinocyclocheilus rhinocerous | reverse complement strand
CCCCCTATGGTGAGCAGCAGACTGTAAAAAGGATGTAGGATTTAGAGAAAAAAAAGAAACAAAATGAATCAAAATAGAACAGTTTCATTGCTATTTTGTCATCACATTTACTAAACAATATCTTTGACATTTTTATGCAATCATCCTATTTTTAAGCGCTACAATTTACAGTATGTTGATGTTTACATGTAAACAAAAAGGCAATAGGACAAAAAGTGTCACTAATGCAGATACAGTAGTGGGTTATTGGCTTGATTTGAAGGATTTTGAATATCATACATTATATTAATCATAACACCGGTGTAGCCTCCGTTTCTCCGTCTGCAGTAACCAGCTGCATCAGAGTACCTGAAGGAGGTCTGTTCTCTCCTGTAGTCCACTTATAGAACAGCCTAGAATACAGGAAACAGATCATGCTTTAGTTCACACACACTACATACTAAAGATGCTCCCAAACACGCATACTTACTCTGATATGTACTCCAGCGGTGTCCAGGAACTGACATCACCATCCGGCATGAACTTTCTATTCATGGGTGTATCCAAAGTCACTCTAAAAGTAGTAATTATTAGTTGTCTTTAAAAACAAAAAGATTTGCACGGATGAAAATGAGTTACTATATCGTCATTCCTTACGGAAGTATTGCTACTGCAGCAGATCCCGGAGGAAGACCACTATTTGGTGCGCTCAGACTCTGACACAACTGATGAACCGCTGCCTTTGCCATGCCATAACCAATGCATCCTACAATGAGAATGAGAAAGAACACACACACACACACACACACACACACTTTATATTAAAGCTGCTCTAAATGTCCAGCAGTAAATATAAGCATGCATACCTGCTGTTGGACCCAGTGCTGCTTTAGCCCCTGCCAGTGTGAG
>NW_015775561.1:0-895 GCF_001515625.1 Sinocyclocheilus rhinocerous | reverse complement strand
GGGTCTGTTCTTTGTATCTTGCTTAATACATCTTGAGATGATTTGACAGATGGCAGATCTTTTAATCATGATAACTGATCTCTGGATAATTTGGCAAACATTAATGGCAAACTAAATGATTTCCTCCTTTTTATCAAGACAATTCAGTGCTTATACACGCCAGTGAGAACATTACTTTTCACTGCTTTGTGTGGTTCTTAAAGATGCATACATTTGACTTTTTTTTTTTTTTAGCTATCCTTAATTTTCTAGTCATATTCAGAACTGGAAAACTGACTTTTTTGGTGTTCTCATTGCTTTTTGCTTCTGTTTTGGCACATCAAATAGATGTGTGCTGTTTTTGGAGAACATTGCAAAATTCCTTAAATTAATGCAGAACTCCTGCTTATGAAATAATATTAAAGATGATCTATTTAAATAAATATATTTAATATCATTTTTTGCTCTTACTTTACAATCTTTGTTTTTCAACTGTGGACATAAACACAGCCTGATGGTTCAGGATCCAGATCACTAACTCAAAGGTTGACGGTTCAGTCTCAAGAAGGTCTGATCCAGGACCTGGAGAATTAGGAAGCATCAGGAAGGCGCTGCTGTAAGTGCTGAGGATGTAATGATTCTCCTGAGAAACACTCACAGAGTCTGTGCGTGAAGTACCATCATCGGTATCGGTCTTAAACTCTTAATACTGTGCAGTATTTTTTCTTTAGTAGTGTGGGTAAAACTTTGTCCTCTTTGATAAGTGAGCAGGAACATATGGATGCCAAACATGAAAAGGTGTTATTTAGGTTTTTCGTCCTTTATTCAATGTTCTCCCTGAGTATTTGGACACTTAACCAACACAAATGTATGAATATCAGTGTTAAGGCAGGAATACGCTACACGATTCTTAAAA
>NW_015775560.1:0-895 GCF_001515625.1 Sinocyclocheilus rhinocerous | reverse complement strand
CAGCACTGGGTTGTATTTAACCCAGCATTTTTTAGAGTGTAATCATATTTTCAAAACCATTGGTGGCCTTGAATTTGTGTTAAGATGTAATCTTGATCTATTTTAAAATTCCTTTGAAGGTTTTTAATTTTCATAAACAAGTACAGCTTTTTTTGGAAAATGATATTTAGCCATAACTTGTCTTTTCCCCTCACAACTCCACTCTTTTGAACAATAGGGCTGTAGTTATTAACAAGAAGTCTTTGTTTAAAAGTGATTGTATAGTAAAGGCGTTACTTTTATTCATGATTTATAAGATGCAAATGTGTATTTCTTATCTCATAATGATTTTAGTAATAAATACGGAGTTAGAATTACAATTAAAGGCTATGATAAAGTATGCAATGCAATACTGGTTTGTTAAGAATAATCCAAAAAAAATATGTAGCCTAATGTAGACCTCTTCGATAGTAAGTGTAATAACAAACTTATTTATAAAGAGTTTAAATGTATTATCACGTTGGATTACCAGTGCTATTCTCTGGGAGATGTTGAAGCCTCAGTAAGGTAGAACGCTTTTATGTTTTATCTCACATATCCAGTTGCTCCAGAGGTTAATCGCTGGTTATCAGTAAAAAATGGAGACAATTCCCCCATTTGTTTTGCAAGATATCCTCTTTTTAATGTGTGATTTAAATTCTCGTTTTTCAGACGTTGTCAGCTTTGTTTTCTTGCTGGGTAAATATCATATTCATACATGCAAATGGAAAAAAATGTACGCCCTCCTTTAATAGCCTATATTTCTTTGTGAGTTTGTGAAAATGTAGAGCTTCAAGTACTTTAAAAAACTAAATAGAAAGTCTGAAACTCTTTGTTGCTCTATCTCAAAATGTTTATTATTTTAATGTATTTTTTT
>NW_015775559.1:0-895 GCF_001515625.1 Sinocyclocheilus rhinocerous | reverse complement strand
AGCATTTTGGACAAGAATACCAGCATGGTATTCCAGCTCTTCTTCTGTCAAGCCATATGCCTGATAAGACCCACTCTGCTCATCTGGAGATTTGATTCCACTTTCATGTTTTCCATTAATTGGTGTAGTGGCCATTGGGGTTGAGGGAAAAGAGTATTCCCCAAGAGAGTTTTCCAAATAGGCACTCATGGTCTCATTTGACGCACCACTGTCACTTATGTTGTCCATACTGAAGTCATTGGAGAGCGTCCCAAGTATAGTTGTGTCCTGAGACCGTAGGGATAGATCATCTAACCCAGAGTCGATTTCTTCCGTATGGTAGGAGCTGTTCAAAGAGTGTTGACACAAATAAGAATCCTCATCCTTCACAATAGTCATCACTGCCCGGGCACAAGTAAATTCATCATATTTCAACTCATTCTGAGCCAAACCATCTTTGGGTGGTCTGGCAGATTCTCCAGAGAAGCAGTAAATCTTTTCAGCTTTGACTGTAGTAACTTCACTTTCATCGTAGGATGTGACCACTTCTTGATTGGCAACTGTGACAGAACTGCATGGCCTCTCTACATGCGTGACCTCTGGAGTCCTGACGAAAGGTTTGGCAGAGTAAAGCTGTGGTGCCACGTTCCTCTTGGGGGCTGTGGGCTGCTTGCTATGTTCCATCTGCAGAAATTGCTTGCGTGCTGCAGAAAAGTCAATCTCTTCCATGACAACATCCTCCCTATTTTCTATTTCAGTTTGGATAAAGGAAGTTGTCTGTCTGGGTGCAGCTTGTGGTATGCGGTTGGCTTCTGTTCTCATCTGCTTCCTCTCCACATATCTTCGAAGAGACTCCAGTTGCTCCGGCTCCAGCTCCTCTTCCAGTGTCTTTTCCTGAGGTGGGTTCCACCATTTT
>NW_015775558.1:0-894 GCF_001515625.1 Sinocyclocheilus rhinocerous | reverse complement strand
GGCTCTCTGCTCTGTGGAATCTGGCTAGACAAGACCAAGACTTATAAGTAAGTCATGCATTTTCTATTGTTTCATTTCCCCCTGAGGTCCACATATCATGATAGCAAAGTTTTTTATTTTATTATTATTATTATTATTATTTTAATGTCATATTGTGTTCTGGTCATTTTGACCTGGAGTATCAGACTAAAACTTACTTTGCTTCCACCCACCACCCAAAAATGTATATTTTTGTAACTTTTTGGAATTTATTTTCCTCACATAATGACCTGCCTACAAAAAAATTGCTTATAAATGAATCATTATGCTATTTTATTACGAAATATTGGATTTAGTCTTTTTAATTTTCTTTCAGTTAGCACAGGATTTGTACTTTTTGCCTCACAGATTGTAGGCCAAACTGATCTCTTTGAGAAGATTTGATTATAATATAGCATAAGGAGAGATTTGACTGCAAGCACTAAATTCGGTAAAGGATCGTCAGCAGAACACAAGGTTAAAGCTCCAAAAACAGTAGTTTGAGATTGTGTTAATTGTTTTTTGTCTAATATTGCATGCGTATTTGTGTAATTTAGTAATAGTAATAAACATTAAATGTCCAGGCATTTAAGTAACACGGCTTATAACAATTTTACTTGACAAATATTTTTCAAAGTTGTAAATAGAAAATTAATGGAGTACCTTTTACAAGAAAATACTATTTAAATTTTCAACTTAATTAATCAGTCTGTTACTTGCCTTTTTTGTATTTATTTGTGAAATTTACTAGCAATTTCTGAGGGGAAATTGTTTCAAAATAAGCCCTACACCATTGTTTTTAAACTGTACACTGTAAAAGAAATTCCGTATAATTTACGGTAAAAAACCGGCAGCTGTGGTTGCCGGAATTTTACC
>NW_015775557.1:0-894 GCF_001515625.1 Sinocyclocheilus rhinocerous | reverse complement strand
TATGACAAGTCTCAGTTAGCTTAATGCAGTACACGTAGCAAGGTTATATATATATATACATACATGCATACATACAATAAAAAAACAAGTATAGAATAGAAAAAGAATAGAGAAAGGTAATGTTAGCGGCCCTTTTTTTAAAGAAAAAAAAAACTATTAGAAAATGAATAGAGCAAATGTTTCGTCAGTATCAGCGAGGAATTCCAGTCATGGTTTAGATCACTTCATTGCATTGAAACGGCATCAGAGTTGATGACTTGCTTGCATCAAGTTAGATATAAAAATATGTACCTTTTAAGCAAAACAACCATGCTTTGTTCTTTCACCTCGTTTGTCAGATATTAAAGCATGGATGTCCCTAACTTAAATCTCTGACAGAACAGAGGGATGAACATCCCAGAGACAGCTAGAGGCCCAAACACAGCTGCCTCAGGCTTTATTCTTTGATTTCTTAGACTTTGTATTCTTCTTTAACTTCTTTGTTGTTCGACTTTTTCAACATATTCTTCAACAACTTCTGTCTTCAATGCCGTCTTCTTTTTCAACTTTGTCGTCTTCAAATTCTTTGACTTCCTTGGCTCCTTGTTTTTGACTTCAACTTCGAGTTATTTTTCTTTTGACTTAAACTTTTGACTTTTTCAGTGTCATTAACTTCGACTTTTTTTATTTATTTTTTTTTACTTCTTTTTTGATTAACTTCTTCAACTTCGACATCTTAGACTTCTTCAACTTCTTTGAATTCTTGATTTTTTTTATTTTGACGACTTCGATTACTTTTTTGACTATCTTTGACTTCTGCTTTTTTGACTTTGACGTCTTCCAACTTTGATTTCTTCTTCAGCTTTTTGACACTTTCAACGTCATCTTCAACTTCAAGGTTATATTTCTTTTTTC
>NW_015775556.1:0-894 GCF_001515625.1 Sinocyclocheilus rhinocerous | reverse complement strand
ATAAATTGTGTGTGTGTGTGTCTATATATATATATATATATATATAAAATATTTAGCTTAGTTATGTCTAAGAATTATACAAAATACTTATTTTACTATATAATACCTAAAAGTTTCTATAATATTTGTATATTCCTGTAAAATATTTGAATATACAAAAGATTTTACAGAAATAAATACACAATTTATTATAGAAATTATAATTATTATATACTTATATCTTACAGCTGGGCAAAACAATCAATATAAATAGAGAAAAATAATTCATATAAATACAGGGTAAAACAATCTATTTTCAAATAGACTGCTTGTCAGTATTGAACGAAATGCATATATCCCTCTTGATGAATTTCTTTTCTTAAGTACATGGCAAGGCCTTGTGGAATAACCGTCGCATTGGCCGATGAGATCTTAAAATGCTGTCTAACAAGCAGCTCTCTCAGTTGAACTCTAAACTTCAGACACAAGGGTTACGTTCATCTGAGCCGGCAGCCTATAACGAGGGTTCTGTGTTGGTGTGAAAGCGCTTATGTCCGTCTGTAACTGACCCGTATCTTCCCGTCCAGCACGGAGATGACCTCCCCCATCATGCGCACCAGGTCCTCATACTGATAGGTGTTGTCGGTGAGCCAGACGGCCTCGCGGATGGTCAGGATCTCTCTGCTGATGTATCTGAGGGGTCAGACGAGACAGAAAGAGTTCAGCTGAGCACAGACACACCATTACCAGAGCGTCTCTGTGGCGGCTCACCCACCGCGTGCTGATCACCATGCAGGCGATGCCCAGGAGCTGCAGCTGCGCCTTGGGCACCAAGTGCCGGCTCAGATAGCGGTCCACACAGCCGATGGTCACGTGCAGCACCTGACTGGAGAAGTCCTTCATGGTGGTCACCTC
>NW_015775555.1:0-894 GCF_001515625.1 Sinocyclocheilus rhinocerous | reverse complement strand
GTGAGTTTGGAGCTGAAGGTGGCCTTCCTCTTCATCGTCTCTACCGTTTCCTACATCATCATCTTCTACTCTCAGGAAAATCTCTTCAGCAGCTACAGCTGCCTGCTCTACACCAACCACAGCAGGTACACTCTCACGAACACACATGCATTTGATTGTCAAATAATTTTGTATTATTGCATATTAAATTGTAGATGCTTATTTCCCCCCCTCCTCCATTTAGATTAGCTTTGCCATCTTTTAACACTCACTTAAAGTTAATCTAATAATGTTTGAATAACACTGTTAACATTGCTAAATAACACTGATGACAATTTTTAGCACATTTCAAAAAAATGTTCATACGGGACTTTTAAAACAATTGATTTTTAGTGTTTTATTTTACATTTATTTAGATAAAATAGAATAAACTTTTAATACTGGCAATTTATCAGTCCTAACATGGAAATAATTATCAGTATTGGCCAGAATTTTAATATTGGTGCATCTCTAGTATAATCATGTCCAGTGTTTGTCTTTTGTAGTGTGGAGGACAGTTTGATGGTGTTCAAAGCAGGACTTATGAAGCACCCACAACTCATGAGCTGCATCTACATCACACTTTTCCTCTTTACCATGCTGCTCATATCCCACCAGGTACACACCTCATACCACACACACCTCAAGCATGCCATACTGTCAGGGCAGAGAGTTACGCCCATCCTTGCTCTGTCCGCTCTCTCTTCTTCTCAGAATGAGTACTGCTGTCGTCAGGACTTCCTGTTGAAGAACAAGAACCTGGCCGATAAGGAAGAAGTCGAGCTGTGCGAAAACCTGAACCGTCTTCTTTTGGAGAATGTTCTCCCTGCGCACGTGGCCGCTCTCTTCGTGGGCGAGAACAAAAAGAATGAGGTG
>NW_015775554.1:0-894 GCF_001515625.1 Sinocyclocheilus rhinocerous | reverse complement strand
TTCATCGCTAATATAACCACTACGCCTTTAATTATATTGTTGGACGTCTCTCTCAGGAAGGTAAATCACTGAAGGCTTAATTAATGTAATGTATTCGCGACCCGCCGGGAACCGCGTAAGAGGGCGCCTGGCGGGACCGTGCCGTGACACCTGGCCGCGCAAGAGCGGCGGCGCTTTTGTTGTTCTGTTTACCGGAGAACCTGTTCTCGGGGGTTGTGGTTAGGAAGTGTTTATCCTTGTGAAATACGAGCAAAGTGCAAACAGCTTGACAGGTTGATTCTGACTCCGTTCAGCGCCGGTGAAAAACGGGCGCGCAGACGCGTGCGCTTCTGAACGACTTGTCACAAATATTTCACCTGAAATCACTCAAGAGTTGTGAAATAGTATGTAATTGTGGAAGCAACGTGTTTGTCTTTTACTGGGTCAAGTTTTCACATAAGGTATCCAGATGGATCATATCCAGGGAAGAAAAATGATGAGTAAATGCCTTTATCCTTTTTGTGAAGATGTGGTTGTCCTGGTGTCTTCCCTTTCTCACCCTCTCATTCTCTGCTGTCTCTCTCCATCTTTCACAACGATCTTTTCACTTTTTATTTTTAGCACAATTGGTTTTTAGCTTAAGGGGTGAGCAAAAAATTGTGAGAAAAAATGAGCTTAATAAGTTGTGAAATCTCTGATCTGCAGATCTGTGTCAGAAGACCTTAAAAGTTGCCTAGAGGACAATGTTGTGGTTCACAAAACTAACGAGTTAGGCTAAATAAATAAAAAGCCACATTTATCTCCGAAGCTTCTCATAATATTCTGTATGTTAATATTATGACTATCATGTGAATGTCTTATTTCAAATGATAATTATAAAAATAATAGAATTTAAATGGATTTTATTAAAAAAAA
>NW_015775553.1:0-887 GCF_001515625.1 Sinocyclocheilus rhinocerous | reverse complement strand
GTTGATGTGATTGTTGGGAGAGCGTGCAGTGGGTGTAATGATCTAATAAACACCCATGGCTGCTCATTTCACATTCACTTCACATCCATAACCACACACACACACACACACACACACACATGCTTTCATATGTGGTTTACAGGGACACTTCACGGGCTTAATGGTTTTTGTACTGAGCTAATAATATTTCCTATCCCTAACCCAACATAACCCTCACAGAATCCTTACAGAAATCAATTTTTGAATTTAATTTAGTAGATTTCATCTTCACTTGCCTCACGATTCAATTCCAATTCAGAGGGTAACAATTTGATTATAAAACGATGCTTCAACATGCTTTTTGTACTTCAATTCTTTGATTATAGTGTATTTGTAGTGTACTGTTGGGGTCAGCGATATGACAAAAATCATTAGAGTAATTTTATTTCATAAAAACAATGTATTTCACAATACAGTTATTTTTGTTATATTATTTTTGTTATTAAAAATAAGGACAAAGATGCAAACAACAAACAGGACAAATACAATATAAGAAAACAACGCTTTAATTTTTCAGGTACAGTAGGTCTATTTAACAGTAGCATTCAATCAAGATATGAATAATCAGAATAATAATTGAAAAAAAATTGTAAAACCAATACTTTTATTAATCTTTAGTAATAGTACTTCATTTATAATAAAAACAGTATGGCATATATACAGTATATTATACTTAATAAAATTTTTTTTACTTCTTCTTGCATCTTCTGTCTCTTTGTGTTGTAATGTCCTAACCTGTCTGTTCTAATAGAGAGTCCAACACCATCGCCGTGTGGAATAATGGGAAGGGAATTCCTGTGGTAGAACACAAAGATGAGAAGATGTTCGTGCCTGCGCTGATCTTTGGA
>NW_015775552.1:0-894 GCF_001515625.1 Sinocyclocheilus rhinocerous | reverse complement strand
GTACGATTTGTCTAGACCCCAGTGACGGGTAGGTTTAGGGGTGGGTTTAGGGGTAGGTCATTCATATGGCCAATATGGCCATATTGGGGAACTCGTAAAATACGCACGATTTAGCAAAAAATCGTACAAATTCGTAATTAGCCGAATTAGTCACCTCATAAAATATGTACGAATTGCCATGAGATCGGATTGGTCTATCCCTCACAGACTTATTTTCATCCCTGTTAAATTCAATATGGCATCTAACCTGACTAAGGTCTATCAAAAATCCCGGACATTTTAGGCAATTTAGAAATCCCAGCCAGGACACGTCTGGGAAAAAGAGGACGTATGGTCACCCTGTTTGAGAACAGCTTTGCTATGTTTAGTTACTTACTCTCCCAACACTGTGCAAAAATGAAAATCTTGCCTGTGCAATAGATCTGAATGTGACATTTGTTAGCTCTCCCAAAGGTCTGCCTCATTTTTTGAGGAAGAAAAATTATCACTGCAAATATTTGGAGTCTGGTAGATGAAATTAGGCCTATGTGTACAGAATGAGTGAGACGCTATCAGCGACTGACTCCTCTAAACCACCTGCTCTCCTCATGAATAATGCACAAGACTACATACTATACACACACTCACCTCAGATGGCAATTTTACCTGTGCACCATCTGCCTGCAGCAGCACGGCATGGTATCGGCTTGTGTGTTCGCGTTCGGTGAGTAACAGAGTTGTTTTTGTTGACGGCACTTTCATAGGAACTGTTCCCTTTTGTCGCAGTAAATTACGGCATTAAAAAGAGAGGAAAAAACCGACTTGCTACAATTAAGAAACTGTGATTGGGATGTTTGTTTACAATGGCAGGAGCAGCTGCACACTGGTCTAATTGTGCAAATGGAAGTGGAACCG
>NW_015775551.1:0-894 GCF_001515625.1 Sinocyclocheilus rhinocerous | reverse complement strand
GCTGTGTTGCGAGAGATCGGCAGAAACATGACTTTGATTCTCTCTATGAATCCGTTATTATACATTGAACCAGGAGCTTTCAAAGACATTTATCTCAGAGAAATGGACATCCGATCTGCCTTTGTTTCATCTGCTGCTCAGAAAGTTGGTCTTAAAGCTCTATATGGTCTTAACGTCAAAAGGCTAATGTTTGGAAAGTACAGGTGTGATTACAAGATTATGTCATCGGATGCAAACTATTTAGATGGTCTTTGCTTTATTAATTTTCATGAGGTATATTATTACATGAAAGAAAGGCATGATGTGCCAGTTAATATCTTTCGCTGTATGATAAACGCCACAATTGTAGCTGTGAAGGGTGGGATAATTCGTGAAATAGCAAATGTGCCATTTCATGAAATCAAGGAGCTGTATTTGATTTCCAATCAATTAGATACTGTGCCAGGTAAGCAACTTTCACATCTCCATACTTTAGAAAAACTAGTGTTTGCAGACAATGTTGCAACCCAAATTCCAGACTTCATAGACATGCCTAAGCTTCAGTATGTGGATCTGAGTTCAAACCAAATTACATCAACATCATGCTGCTCATTTTTTTCTGGGACCCCTCAATTGAGGTATTTAAATTTGAGTCTAAATCCACAAATCGCTCTTTCTGTAAGACCATTTGATGGACTTGATTCCCTTGAGATTCTAGATTTCCATCATACAAGGGTTGTAGGTATGGAATACCTTTTGCTTTTCTCTAACTTAAAGTATTTGAGGTATTTGGATGTTTCTTATTCAAGTATCATCTTTGTTAACATATATTGCTTTTATGGGCTGAGTAATCTTAAAATTCTTAAAATGGCCGGCAATAATTTTCAGGGTGATGTAGCAAGATATTTATTTAAT
>NW_015775550.1:0-893 GCF_001515625.1 Sinocyclocheilus rhinocerous | reverse complement strand
CATGCAGAATAAGGCATTAATATGTGCTTTGTAAGTACTAATAAAAAAGCGAATATGCTAGTAATATACATGCTAGTTAATAGTGAGAACTGGACCTTAAAATAAAGTGTTACTGAATAGTGTGAGGAACACCAGCAAGTTCATGTCACTCAAAACATAAAGTAGAAGACTAGCTAGTGCTTCTGGTAAATTATTATTCTCCACACATTTATATCTTCCTACTGCCTGAAGTGTCCTTGCAAAGGAAGAACATAGCATATATGAAGTATTAATGTTTGAGGAAGCTCTGGAGGCGTTTGCATAAAAAGTGAGGGTTATAAAACATAGTCATTTTGTAGCCATTACAAATCACATTCTACCTGCTGTAACAAGAAGCTGTATAGCATAACTCTACCTAACCATCTCTCATTACAGCCACACCACAAGCCTAATGGCAACTTGGCGCACTAAATTCACCCTGAGATGGAGAATGTGGGTGGAAAATGCAGATGGGGAGTAGATTAATAAAAAAATTGAAGGTGGCACAAGGCTATTTACTATGTGAGCTACAGGTAATGAGATATATGACAGGAAAGCAGCGGCTGATGATCTGATTTGGAGTGTATGATGGAGAGACTGAGGAAAACAGAGACTGAGGGTGGTTAAGGCTCGGGGAATTGATAAACTCTCAGTAATACGTGTCAGAACTCCAAAAACTACATTTTTAAAAGGATTCTGTGATGCTTGAGGTTCAAAAAATATTTAAAGGAATTGTTCACCCAAAAATGAAAATGTGCTAAAATATTTACTCACCCTCAGGCCATCCGCGAGTTTATTTCTTAATCAGAACAGATTTGGAGAAATGAAGTATTACATCACTTCTTCACCAATGGATCCTCTGCAGTGAATGGGTG
>NW_015775549.1:0-894 GCF_001515625.1 Sinocyclocheilus rhinocerous | reverse complement strand
ATGTTTCATCTGTCAATATTTCTAGCTCTTTAGTTGTCTGTATGATCAGAGGGCCCACCGTTATAATTTTTATCTAGCGTCCTGTGAATTCAAGTGACGGCCCTGTCCAACACTCAAGTTTGTGACTGTACGCAGACAGTGACAACAGTTAACCACACATTGCTCCATCCACTAATGAGATTTCATTAAGGTGAGAACATCGCACTGGCCTCCTGCACACGGGAGCATCTTCCATTCACACTCCACACCCAACATGCTAGCACATGTCTGCTCGCGGCTTTGATCAAGCCTCCAGCGTCTTGTGGATGTAATATAGCAGCATACGCAGGCTGTCTCTATGTTTGAAAGCTTGAGAGGCGAGAGAAGTTTTGAGTGGGTCGGTTTGAGCCGAGATTCCATAGTGTTATTTAGAAATTTAATAAGACTTCTGTTCTGCTTTCCAGACTTGCCCATTGATTCCCTCCTGGTGACTATCCGTCATCTTTTCTATTCCGCTCAGTACATATCAGTCCTTTGGAATTCTAACCATTAACCTCTTTTCCAGAAGGGGATTTTCAAGTTCTTGCAGTATTTGTATAATCCATTTGTGTGTTTTTGGAATATGTATTTTCTTTAGAGAACAATCTCATCTTTTAGGCATCTTTTTTGTATGGAATGTTTTTGTACAGTATGTGGATAATTTTAGCATACAAAACAATCAAAGGTGAAGCTAATTGAAATGACATTCCAGTATGTATGGATGATACGATATAATACGATATTATTATTATTATTAGTAGTAGTAGTAGTCATAAATACATACTAAAACATTTGGGATATGTAAGATTTTTTCACCCTGATCTCATGACGAAAACTTACATGTGGGAACTTTTTTTGCAAGACGCGAAATACGTA
>NW_015775548.1:0-894 GCF_001515625.1 Sinocyclocheilus rhinocerous | reverse complement strand
TGGTCGGGTGTTAGGTGGGCCAGCTTGGGTCTATGGGCAAGCCTCTCTGGTCTATTCAGAGGGCAACATGGGCCCATCAGTTTATCAGCACAACGGCCTCACTCAGTGTACTCTTACAAGAACCCAGAGTGCATTGGGTTACACGCAGATTAAAAGAGAGGAGTTGTTGATTAAATTTTAATGCTGGCTCATTCAGACTCTCGGATCAAATGTCTGATAGAGTACAAAGAGTGACATACAGAGGGGAGAAACACTACACAGACAGTTACAGAATCCATGATGATCATTTAACATTTAACAAGCACTGGAGAGTGGAACACACCAGACAGGACATCATGACTCACTGAAACTATATTCCTCTTTAAAAAAAAAAACTTATTGACACATCAGTAAAGTCCCAACTCTCCAGCTGTATTCAAAGATGGCATTTCTCCAGACAACTGATTCTTAAAAGAATCATTCAAACAAAAATGAAAATTCGGTCAACATTTAAATGACACTGTCCACTCTTTCCATAAAATGAAAGTGAATGAGAACTGTGGCTGTCCAATTATGAACAAAAAAGCATCATAAAAGTGGTGCATATGGCATGTGCATTAAATTGCAAGTCTTTTGAAGCCATATTACACGTTTGCACAAGGAACAGACTGAAATCTAAACAGTTATTCAGTTAAAATCGTCCCCATCAGCGAGCTGGCTCTGATTGCATTGAGTGAGATGAACTCAAGAAGTGGATCAGTCAAATTTGTAAACAAATCATTCAGACTGGTTTTGTGAAAGGATTTATTGAAAAGATCAGATTTTAAAAAAAGAATTCATTCACAAATTATTGATTCATTTGAAGGATTCATTCCAGTGGCGTAACTTTGCTTTGAAAAGTGGTGGGGACACCGC
>NW_015775547.1:0-894 GCF_001515625.1 Sinocyclocheilus rhinocerous | reverse complement strand
CAGCCTTGGTGAGCATAAGAGACTTCTTTCAAAAGCATTAAAAAATCTTACTGATCTCAGACTTTTGGAAGGTATAAGCACGATTTGATCACTCTTCAAGTAGATGTAAGCTTTTTTACAAAACGGTAGACCATTTGTGAAGATCAATGGGTGCAGATCGCTTTATTCCTTGACAGTTTGATCTGAGTTGTAGTTTATTGTGATGCATGTAGTTAATTATCTTTCGAATCAGATGACAAGCGCTGACAATGGTGACACAGACATTGGTTACATAAATCACAATGAGCTAATACAACAAGACCAGACCATGTTATTTACATGAGTTTGTGTGTCACTCAGAAGGGTGTCATGGTTCAAGCAGACTGTGGAATGCTTTGTTCGTAAAGCGCACACATACAGGAAGTGCAGTGAAAATCAGGAGTTGTGCTGCTTTTCTCATAAAGAAGTCATCAAACGTGATATATAGTTTAAAAAGCCATTTTGCCCAAAACTCACATTTATTGCCCTCTTATCAACATTTTGTTTGTCTCTACCAACAGTTTGTGTTTTATGTTTAGCAAAAGCAGCTCATGATATTTATAACTGCGTGGGCAAAATGTTGATAGCCTGCCCTTTTTAAAATTTCACACCATAGTATTAAAGTGTCGTGTCCTGCGGTCTAATTCTAACTGTTTGTGAAACAAGGGAAATGCGCTAGCATTGATATAGTCCTCTGGCTGTTCTCAGAGACTGAAGAAGAAGAAGAGTGTGTGCTTGTGGCAAAATGTGACTTCAGGAATGGGTGATTGATATTTCAGTAAAAAAAATATAAAATAAATAACATAAAAGATTAAAGTTTTTAATTGTGCTGCACACAATCTTGTGTAATAATTAAATATATAGGCTGTTTATTTT
>NW_015775546.1:0-894 GCF_001515625.1 Sinocyclocheilus rhinocerous | reverse complement strand
GCATTTAATTAAAGATAGCCTGAAGTACTGTTAGGACCAACTGCCATACCACTGTGTCCTTAGCAAGTGATATCAGGTTATTGATGTGAAAAACTTAAATTAGCTTAATTGTGCAAATTGTCTGTGATCTGAAAATGAAAGGGCATGCATGTTCCTCACACACATGTGCAAGAGGAAGTACTTTTGGTGAAATTTACTCGAGAGTAAAGTTTTTACTGTGGAAATAACCCAAACAATGGATACAGCAGTGACAAAAATTAAAAAAACAAATAGAAAAATTTGAAAATTTATTTTAAACTGAAACATTTTCAACACAAAACAAAGCCCTCAGCAGAGGTTTGGTGTTCAGAAAGATAAAAAAGAAGAAGAATATATAGGCCAGTATTTGGAACAGTGTTGACTTGCTTGGCACTTGATTGTTTAATCAGCTTTAAAAAAAATCAGATTTAAACCATATCTCTCTGTGGCTTTCTGATAATCATCATGGGCAATATAAATGGTTTGGTGAAGATTTTAGCACTTGAAAGACAATAAAGTGATGTTATTAAAATCCAACTAATGCAATATAGATGACCGTCATTAATGGCAATTAAATTTGTTTCTGTGTTTAGTAGAAACCTTTGATTATTAAACTGCCTTACTTGTCAATGACAAGATATCGTGCATCTTTGATACTGAAATTTTCAAAAGATTACAGACATTAACATTTTGACAGTATTAATAACTAATAAACTAGACTAATATTAAATAAAAATCCATCCAATCTAACAGGCAGAGAGTTAAATTAATAATATAAAAAGATTGTGATTCTACAGTTCAAAGGGTTAAAGTCAGTATGATTTATGAATTTTTAAAGAAATGAATACTTTTATTTAGCAAGGATGCATTAAATTG
>NW_015775545.1:0-894 GCF_001515625.1 Sinocyclocheilus rhinocerous | reverse complement strand
AAATCTATGTCAGTAAAGAGCTCAAGATGAATTATAAGACACAATGTGTGAATACAAAATATGCTAAATATGTTATTTAAACATAATATATTTTTTATTATATTTTTTAAATATTATTTAGATTTCCAGTCAAGGTGTCAAATTATGCAAAAAGTGAGAAAATATTATTTAACTGTGTATTAAGAATTCATAAAATTGTAGCTGTGAAACTAACCTTAGCAAGACAAAGGAGTCAGCCATTTTATTCCAAAAAAAAGGATGTCCATTCCACAATTGTCATTTCTGAAACAGAATGCTAATTCAAATGTTTTGGAAATGACAGTGTGGTGGAAATGTTCGACTTTCAGAAAGAAAAAAAATCACAGAATTCTTCTGTCGCAGTTAGTCAGTGTTAATGGACAAATGAATTCAACTAGTGAGAGTATGAAAAGTGTGCTTTAAGAGAGTGATTTTCTAAAAATTCAAAGGGCTAAAAGTGCCCATAGTCGAAGAAACACCCGGATGCATAGTCTTAAGATAACTGCACACGTCATAGTCACCTCAGTTAGATGAATATTGTGCATTACTCGGCATGTACTGTATTCATTGACCTTTAGCTCTCAGAGTTTTAACTCTAGATTGCTGGAATGCTGCGTGTGGCCATCATATCCGGTTGAAAGGGGTTCGGTTGCGGCCTCTCAGCAAACAGAGGTCAGGATACGTGACTCGTGACTTGACTAAGATATATGACAGTGCATTCTAGTGCGGACATAATGATGACATTCTTCACATTGTGTGTACCACTTGACTTGTTGAATGGAGGTTTTCGGGGGTGACAATGCTCACGGGCTGAGGGGTGGCTCTAGTGGAGTGGTGAAGTCATTGAGTAGAGAGCTGTTGGTAAATATTGAGCTG
>NW_015775544.1:0-894 GCF_001515625.1 Sinocyclocheilus rhinocerous | reverse complement strand
TGCAAAGCGTAGAATCACACTAGTCATTATAAAACATCACAGCACCCATGAGAATCACTCCTCAATAACAATGACCACACACATACGGGAGCTAATTTCATATCAATTCCAAAATCCTGTTAGGTAAGAAAAAGAGGAAAATGATAAATAAATAAATCCTGTTGGACACTAGTACAGTAAATCAGCAGGATTGAGCGACCAATAAATGTCTCTTGTGGACAGTGGGTCTATTTGAAAGAATAGGCCATAAAATTTCACTCTTCCTGTTTCCCCTGTCTAAATAAATCTTGGAAGTGGCCATAGTGAAGAAAAAAAGAAAACACATTACAGGAAGAGATTCAAGCTCTAGTTAATGAGAAGTGCTGGACTAGAATTGCCAAACACAACTCATTCACAGGCCCAAAGATTCATGCAAATGCCGCATTCAGGAATTGTCAAGTTTTCTACTCTTAGCTGTACATCGTCATCTTCAGACACAAATGATTTATTTATATGGCAAACCTCATCATGCTAAAATTAATCAATGTGTGGCTTTTCATTAACAGCAGTAAAATATTTGGCAATACTTCACAATACTCCACTTACATTTTTATGGATTTGGTAGATGCTTTTTATCTAAAGGCACTTACATTTTATTCAGTACACACATTCTGTGTCAGATGTAGTTCTTGCTTTCCCTGGCAATTGAACCAATGATCTTGGCATCGTTAGTTAGTGCCATGCGCTACTGTTTGAGCATTTATGCATTTATTAATCTTAAAGATTAATTTCAACATTTACTAATACATTATTAAAATCAAAAGTTGTTTCTGTTAATATTATTAAATGGACCACTGTCACACCCCTGGAGGCTGTTTCATAAAACTAGTTTACCAAATAAGCCAGGCTTATTTC
>NW_015775543.1:0-887 GCF_001515625.1 Sinocyclocheilus rhinocerous | reverse complement strand
GATTTCTGAAGGATCATGTGACACTGAAGACTGGAGTAATCACAGAAATTAATTACATTTTAAAATGGAAAACTGTTATTTTAAATTGTAACAACATTTCACAGTATTACTGTTTTATTGTATTTTTGGTCAAATAAATGCAGTATTGCTGAGCATGAGACTTTTTTTCAAAAACATTAATAAATCTTAATTGTTCCAGAGTTTTGACAGCTGGTATATCCTGCATTCTTAAATGAATAGTGTGGTAGTTTGCTTCTCTGCATATGAAAGTATATCCAGATTGGTTACAGGAAGTGTGCTTGTGTGTGTTCACAGGTGCGTCGTCATGCCGAGTTTGTGGAAATGAAGCGTCAGATCACAGTGTTGATGGAGGATTTGGAACAGCATCCTGACACCTCCTTTGAGAAAGACGCCGTGTGTGAAGATGAAGACGCTTTCTGTCTTTCTGTGGAAAACCTCCGCTCACTGAAAGTGTTACTGCACCAGGTACACACACACTTCACACAGTTCTTTTTAGCTGTTGGTTGTAACCCAAATGCTGTCAACTAAAATGAGAAGCAAAGCTGGAGGATCTTGGACACCTTAAACCATTAAATTGAAATGATGAGCCCTTTCACAGTATGATTTATTTACTTGCATATTTATTAAGCAAGCATGCATTAAACTGATTAAAAGTAACAGCCATTTATAATGCTTCAAAAAAAAACTCTAATTAAAATAAATTCAGTTTTTTCTAACTCTGTTCAATCCTGAAATAATGTATGATGATTTCCAAAAATAATAAGCAGTGCAGTTGTTTTAAAAAGAAGAAATGTTTCTTCAGCACCAAATCAGTATATTCTAATGATTTCTGAAGGATCATGTGACACTGAAGACTGAAAATTCAG
>NW_015775542.1:0-894 GCF_001515625.1 Sinocyclocheilus rhinocerous | reverse complement strand
TTATTTTATGAGAGATACTGCTGAGCGGGACAGAAGAGAGGAAAGGTGAGAAAAAGAGGGGAAGGAAAATAGAATGTGATGAGAAATTCAGTAAAAACATTTACAAATGTATCTCTGAATGAAACGTCTGACACAATTAATTGATCTGTCTTTAACTGGAAGATACAAATCTCAGAACCCAACATTTAAAAAAATAAATAAAGTGTAATTTTAATCTGAAAATATTCCCGGAATAATATAAGATCACAGGCATTAATCCTATTGTGCTTTCTACAGCACAAAACACCACAAACCAACCCAAATGGTGACCAAACGGACTGCAACGGTAGGGTTTAAATAAATTACATTCAAAATGTTTGACATTTGTTGAAACCTACCATGGACCCAAGGTTGAGTGTATATAAATGACGGCATATGCTTCTGTAGAACTAGTAAATCAAAGCAGTTCCTGTTGAAACTCAAGTCCAGCCTTACAGTTTTTACGTATAGCTGTAGCTTGTAATAAAAACCTCAATATATGTTTATTGTTATAATCAATGGTGGCTTCTATTTAAGAATTTCACATCATCCACATCAATGGTTCATGCGAACTTGATTTTGCTCAATTCTTAGAACTCTTTATTGAAGACTTGGATTTGGAAATTCCCATGAAGACGATGAAAGGGAAAACCAGAACTAAGATCACTGAAGAAAAAAAAAAAGAAAAAAAGGACGATCATTGATGTGCTCAACTGGGCTCAGATGAAAGCAGTCCTGCTTTAAGTGAGAGTTAGTGCAGACAGGGAAAGCCAGGAATGAAAAAAGAAGCAACGGCAAGAATACGAGTAGAAAGTGTGAGATCAACCCTCAGATTTAAACAGCGAAAACAGACAAAAATAAATAAAATAAAATAAT
>NW_015775541.1:0-894 GCF_001515625.1 Sinocyclocheilus rhinocerous | reverse complement strand
GGAATCAGTGCTTTTTGTCCATAAATGAATGTGAATGAGGTCCTATGTTGTTTGGACTTAAACATTCTAAATGTTCAGAAAGAAAGTCATAGAAGTTTGGAACAATATGAGGATAAGTAAATGTTGACAATTCAATTTTGGAGGGTTAACTGTCCCTTTTAATGAAAATATGAAAATGCAGTAAGTGTTTCTGTGAGGGTTAATTTTAGGATAGGGGATAGAAAATATCATCATGTTATAAAACCGTAGAAGTCTGAAAATTCTCCACCATCATTGTAAAACAAATGTGTGTGTATGAATAAGGCACAGATGAAGAGAGATGGAAAGAGGAAGTCAGGCCCCAGCTGGAATAGAGATAATAACACACATTAACTGGCTCTGTACCACCCAAACTCCTTGCAGTGAGAACTGGGACCAGCCCCTCCGTTTTCGACCTCACTACACTCATCTCATTTAGCCCACTTTACCTCCCCTAAAATAACATTGTTAAATCCACTAATCGCCCTAATCAACCATGAAAGCCGAGGCAGTATAGTTCATCAAAATATGTTGAAGTTCATTTCTGTGTTTATTTCAAGTTACCATTTGAGGTTTTGTAGTGGATGTGATTGGATCCATTTCGGCTGAATTGCTTTCTTCCTCCTTAAGTCTCAGAGGTTATGCTTCTTAAATGGCACAAGTCAAAAGAAATATCATTTTCTAGGAATGGAACAGGCTAAAAATGGAGTGCCATAAGTGGCAAAAAAAGACACAGAGTGCTGCAATAGAATAATAAGACGAGTACTTTGACACTCAAACACGATCAGTCTTTTATTCTCGCTTTCTCTTGTTCTCCATCTCCCTCTCATGTGGAAATGGCTGTGTCTGGCATTAAATATGTAAAATTAGCACTTT
>NW_015775540.1:0-894 GCF_001515625.1 Sinocyclocheilus rhinocerous | reverse complement strand
CGTCTGACTGCGTGTGTGTATATATAGTGTACTCTGCAGGAGAGGGGAGGGACTATGCTCAAGCAGATGTAATCAAAGCCCAATGGCCAAAGCTTCGCAACATTTCTCGTACCCCCCACACTCAGCCCCCCCCGGCATACATACGTTTGTCTCCTTTCCAACAAGGCATGTGCTCTTCATGTCTTTTTCACCTTTTTTCTCCTTTTGTTTGGCTTCAACAATCACTTGTGAAAACTTTCTTTTGTTAGTAATCAGAATTGTGAGTTGATATATATATATATATATATGAAAAAGACATCATATTTTAAACTAAACTGAAAAGGACCTTACAGAATTTTACAAACTATTACAGCAGTCTTTTTCTACAAAGCTGCTTTGAAACAATGTGCACTGCAACAATTGAAACAGACTTGACTTGAATTGCAGGTCTCAATTACACCCTGTGACTGGTTGTACTACATATGTTGTACGTGGGTTTCCTCATGCGCACATGTGGTGGGCTTTGGGTCACGTGACTGTCTTTCCTCTGTGATTAATTCATGAAATGTCCCTTTGATGTGTTTTGGCATCAGTGTGTATGTTATAAGCCCAGCAGGTCTAATTTGCTGCTCCTTTCAAAGTTACACTAAACAAATGTTTATTCACAGTAATGTACAAAAAGAAGCAGCAGAACAGGACAAAAAGTGCGGCTGGCAGATGAAAAGCAGAGAAAGTGTTTGTGTGTGTGCAATGAGGAAAGAAAGATCTTATTTAAAGGGTCATTAACTCTTCTTCTAAATGCAGATATTTTGTATGTCTTTATAAAGATATGACAAAACGTCCAAGAAGATGATATAATCTCACTAAAATATTCAAACTATAATATCACTAAAATATTCAAACAGTCATCTTTAA
>NW_015775539.1:0-893 GCF_001515625.1 Sinocyclocheilus rhinocerous | reverse complement strand
AACAGTGTTTGATCTGTGCATATTTCTCTCCTGATTCAGACGAGGCACATTTTTTTACAGGAGAAAGCAATATTATGGATAGAGGACTCGTATTTGAGCAGGAAGCATTGGTTTGAAGGTATAAACATCTTAATGATGGATTTGTTTCATACAAACATGCAGCTTTTGGCTTCACAAGACATGAATTGATGGATTGAAGTGGTGTGGATTACTTGTTGATTATGACAGTTTTTTTTTTATCAGCTGTTTGGACTTAAAGACCGTTTGTACTGACAGGAAAAATGCTCATTTCAAAGAGGAAATGTTAACTTCAAGAGTTTCGCTAACCAACTGACTCTTCAATGCCTCTTTAAAGTAATTTGCATTATTTACTTAAGGTTAACTTCAAGAAGGAAATGTGAACAGTACATGCAAACATTAATCAGTAGTGCATTAATTAAATCTATGGACACTGTAAATGGTGACTTATTGAAATGATTTTGATCATTTAAAAAGATTTAAACATTTCTATAATTTCAAAAAGTACACTATTATAAATAAAGGTTTTTTACTGCCATTGATAGTTCCATGAAGAACCATTAACATGGAACCTTTGCATTCCACAAAAGTTCTTTATAGATTCTTTAGATTTTAAAATATTCTTTACACTAAGAAAAATAAATAATTATTTTAAGAACTGGTCACTGAAAGGTTCTTTGGAGAACCAAAAACGGCTATTTTATGGCAGGGGTTTCCAATCCTGCTTCTAGAGACCCAACATCCTGCAGAGTTTAACTGCAACACACTTGCCCGGAATAAAATTTTATGACCTTTATTAGCTGGATAAAATGACCCAAAAATGAAAATTAGCGCATAAATTACTCGCCCTCAAGTCATCCTAGGTGTATATGACT
>NW_015775538.1:0-891 GCF_001515625.1 Sinocyclocheilus rhinocerous | reverse complement strand
CTACCTGCATTACATATTGTATCTAGATATACAAATATCATTACAAATATCAAATATCTCTGTGACAGCCCTAGACTATGGAGCCAGCATACTCTCAAAATAAATGCATTTACAAAATAAGATTCATATAATTCACATTCACAAATCGACTGAGAGGCTCAAATTTGATTGGCTAAAGAGTACAACAGAAACACATATGAGGCAAGACCTGCCAGGAAAGTCGCAAAATACACACACACAAACTTTTCTTTTATGCATTATTACAAATCAAATTTTGTAAATACGTTTATTTTGAGACTTATCTGGCTCCATACTGTGAACAGTAAAAAAAAGTGGTTTGGAGTTTGCAGATGCTTTTGGAGGGCAGGGTTTTGGAATCATATCATGAGGTTAGCAACAAATAAATACATAAATAAAATGAATTCCTTATGCCGCCTTTAATATAACAACTATTTAAATCATGTTTGAAGTAGCAAAGCAGTTACCTTTATAATCATTTCAAATGTGAAAACGCCAGTGAATACGTAATCAAAGTAACGAAGAACCTGCAATCACACAGTAAACAAACCTGTCACTTTTATTTCAAGAGACAAGAATCTGTATGTTGTTTTCAAAATACTTGCAGTCATTACATTAGTCATTATATAAGACGTTAAGCATGCAATATGTTGAAATATAATGGTTTACTTTATTCCTCTCTGAATTGGTGCACACAGGGTCCTCAGCAGCCAGTGCAATGCTGCTGGCCACAATCACCAGGAGAATGGTCATCTCAAAGTAGCGCAGGGTCACCACATAGTGGCAGATCCTTCTGATGCTTCAGTTACAAAAAGAGCATGATTGTAGACATTATATGTGACCCTGGACCACAAAACCAGTCATAAGGGTCAA
>NW_015775537.1:0-893 GCF_001515625.1 Sinocyclocheilus rhinocerous | reverse complement strand
AATATCTTCTTTTGTGTTCCACAGAAGAAAGTCATACAGGTTTGGTTCACAATACTTTTTTCTTCATTTTGAGTATATCATGTACTAAAGCCAACAACGCAGCAGCCTACCCTAGGTTGAGTCTCTCTGTGTGCTGGGGTAGGTTTCGTGGGACAGAGGGTAGGTGACGGAAGGTACAGTGCACCTCTTTAGGGCTGGGGCAACTGCAGGACCTCGGACACGCATAGAGGCATGAGGGCAAGATGAACAGCAGGCAAGATGCCAACATTAAAAGAGCAGGTACACCCACTGGAGCCATGTCCCTCTCATGCCATTATCTGATTTAGGAACAGTGTGGCTGCAAAGCAGAGTTTTACACCACATACAATGTAAACAGTTTGTTGATACAGATCAAGCAACAGCAAACATTCTGCAATTTTACTTGCAGGGGATAAAAAATAACACAGTTAAAAGCAAGCAAATCACTGGACATTTGAATTGATTTTGAATTTTTAGATGTCATGTGACAATACTCCTGAAGTGCGATGACTCATCAACCTCTGAAAGTTGTGCCCATGCCTGCCTCACACTTAACATATTGCATCATACATATTGTTAGTCTGTCATGAGTTTTTTAATCACTGATGCCTCTTTGAGAGAAAAGTTGTAATTCAATAAACATATCACATATCAATTTAGTTGCTCTAATGTAATCCATATAATAAAAATAACACAAGTACACATTGTTTCACCAAATAATTTAATATGTATTACTATTAATCTGTAAATTTTGATGTAATTTGACTAAATATGCTTACTGCACATATTTATGAATATTTAGTGTTTTGTACATACAACAATTATATTGTCATGTTATTTTTAAGTGTAGCATCTGACCTCCACAGAGCTGCTGA
>NW_015775536.1:0-893 GCF_001515625.1 Sinocyclocheilus rhinocerous | reverse complement strand
TGCTGCTGAAACTACAAAGGCTATGATCAGAGTAGAGCCGTTCAGTTTGTAGCTAGTCCTAAAAAGAGAATTAGCATTTCCTAGCCATGGTTTCCCTCAGGACTTTACTATGTGATTTTTTAAAATGCTGGGTTTATGTTTATAATAAGGTCTGTGATAAACTAAGAAAAACATGAAGGTTTTGTTAAAAGAAAAACTTGCAGCTAGCACGCGTTTACATGCTTGACAAATCAGACCAACTTTATAGGCTAGTTTGTTAGCAAATAGCAATAGTAGCTTGTTAGCAACTTACATTTTATATATAAAAAAGAGCAGCTTCAGAAACTCACATTTGAAATACAGTATGACTGTGTGTAATCATGTTAATCAAAGACTTTACTTTATTCATAAATTTACATAATGACTGAAATGCTTAGTGTACCACCTTTGCAGTTTCAAGGTGGGCTCACATTTACCATTGTTCTGTGACTTTTTTTGGCATGTTGCTATGCCTTTTTTGGGGTTTTTTGGCATGTTGCTATGCCTTTTTTGGGTTTTTTTGGCATGTTGCTATGCAGTTTCCAGGCTGTTTTAGGTGGTATCTTACTGGCCTGAATCACAAAGGCCAAGTCTAAAGAGTCCAGTCTCAAGATATTCTGATCTCTATACGCTTCATGTCCCTCCTTCAGTGTAATAAGTGACTTCTGTGCACTATTTACAGTAGACAACGGACTGACAATATGTCGCTGAAATTTCGTTATTGTGACTGCAACTTAACGTCCAGGTTGAGTTTAATACTTAGTGTTAAACGTTTATTTATCAGCTAATACATACATTTATAAATGTTAATATGTCAATGTTTAATTTATATTATGTAAAATATTGTTGCCAATGTCATTATTTTTCAAACACAA
>NW_015775535.1:0-893 GCF_001515625.1 Sinocyclocheilus rhinocerous | reverse complement strand
GTGGGGGTCAAGAAACAAACATCTGCATGTGTGAGAACCCCATGGGTCTGTCTCAGACCTTTGGTGAAAATGCAAATGTCCATTAATGAAAGGAAGCAGTATCTATTCAGTTAAAAAATGCTGATAAATGTTTGCTGATAAATGCATTTTTAATAAAAATCTCACCCATCTAAAGACCTACTGTTCATATATTACCTTAATGTTTCCTTGACTATGTCTTTCAAGCAAGGAAGCAAAATAAGACTAATCTACAGTAATACTAAACAATATAACGGTATGGTAGGGCAAGATCAAGTTCAGAGCAAATTCTTTGCTCCTTTGAACAGCTAGTAAAACTGTAACACAAGAAAGGTTATTTTATTACTCTACCAGTCTTATTTTTGTCCTCCTGGTATGCCGGACTGGACTAAAGATCGCTCATTTATTCACACACACACACAAAAGATACGGAAAGGGTGCATTTACAATGTCATAGGAACGATTAAAGAGACCAACCTAATATAATCAAATATTCGCTGTCTTATTGATAAAAATCGATATATCACATCAAAGTTAGCACTATATTACTGACACAAAAGGTTAAAACGCCCAGTAAGGTTGCATGACAATCTTCACGCTTACATCACTGTCACACATGTAAACAAGCACATGAGACCTTGCCGCATTCAGTCAAGTACATCCGGGTCGTTTTAGTGCTGAGGTAAGTAGAAAGTGTCGGAGCTTATCTGACATAGGCAGTGACATTGTTCATATATCTGGTATTATTGCCCCTTGACTGTTTTAGTTATAATAATACACAAATTTAAGATATATAACATTTAAACACGCAGTACTATCTGATGTAAAATTTGAGAGGCATTCTAATAATTCAGCCATTTATCAATGATGTGATG
>NW_015775534.1:0-893 GCF_001515625.1 Sinocyclocheilus rhinocerous | reverse complement strand
TTTTAAGCTGACAAAGACGTGCCATTCTTTCCTCTTAATAAGCTGCACATCTCTTCACATAGACCACACAGTGTTTCCTGTGTGACTCAAAGAGGAGGATCATGGGAGGAAACTCAGCTCACTGCTGCCATTACAAATTACTAGTTGCCTGCAATGCCGTTGTGTGGCTAAAAGATCACAGCCATTTTTTCTAACAACAGCCTTCAACAGATGACAGTAAGGGTGCCCTGTAAAGCTACCCATGCATAGACATGAATGTGGTCTCAACCTTTCGCTTTGTAGTTCAAACAACCTTTTATCAAGGAGCCTGCAGAACACGGAGACAGAGGCAGGCCTGACCCGTCAACTCAACGGGCAGATTAGAGGCCAAGAGAAGGCAGGAGAGAACAAACGAGGGGGTTTCAACAGAAATCTGAATGCAAAACGTCACACTAGAAAATTAACAGCAGATGGTTTGATGTATTCAAATTTAACTCCATCTGTGATGTCATTACAGTGATGTCATTGTTTCTGCCACGGAATTAAAATAAATAAATAAATAAATCTCACAATTTTGACTTATTTCCCTCACAATTGCAAGTTTAGATCTTACAATTCTGACTTTTTTCTCAGAATGGTGAATTTATTTCTTGCAATTGCAAGTTATAAACTCATAATTGCAAACAATTTTTTTTTTAGAATTGTGAGTTCTAATTCTAATTTAAGAATTTAATTTAATTTTATTCTATTTAATTTAATTTTGTTTTATTTTATTCTATTTAATTTTTCCCATCACAAAATTTAAATTGAAATGTAATTGCGACTTTTTATTTCACAATTCAGACTTTTTTTTTCTCAGAATTGCACGTTTATATCTTGCATATCACAAGTTATACATTTGTTTACATCTCGCA
>NW_015775533.1:0-893 GCF_001515625.1 Sinocyclocheilus rhinocerous | reverse complement strand
ACAGAAAGGTTCAAGTTCTTTAAAGTATGTTCATTTATGCACTCAGTGATTGTACTAAAATGTACTAAAATAAATAAAACTAAAACTGAAATAAAAAGGAATAAAACTATACAGACATATAAAGAAATGTACTAAAAAAGAAGTACAAAAACACAGCATAAATATTACAAATTTTACTAAAAATAACAAAAATAAAAACAGAAAATATAAAAATAAAAACTAATTCAAAATATTATTTAAAGCTTTAATGATACCTCAATTATACTAAAATAGCACTGGTTGGAACACAAAAAAAAATACTATTATATTTGAAGAATGTTGAAGAATTTATTAACTGTTCCTGTCCTTTTTTCCCAGAAATTTCCACAAAAGAAAATGATGGTTTTAAATAATGATATGGTTTTAAATAACAATTTATTTTTGCAAAACATCTATCATATAACACAAAATACTAGCAATAGGTATGTTGTTTGTAAACATTTCATTTCATTTTTTGAATGCCTGTCAATGGGGAATAATGCTGCTTGCCCCCCAGATGGTGTAGTTACAGCATCAACCAGCAGGAGCCAACTCATCAGCTAAACCTAGACCCCTTGGACCCGTCTTCACAGGGACCACAGGTGGGCAACTTTCAGGAAAGGAGGGTGAGGTGGATTCTGTTCAGAGCAAACTGGGGCAATGTGGCACAACGGGAGAGGAACTGAGCTTGGAGCGGCTCATTCAATATGTGACGCAGTCATGGGAAGCATAGCGAGCTCCGTCTCTGGGCACAAGGTGCCATCTCTGAGGGTCCGAAAGCAGATGGATGGGGGGTGTGGGGTGTGCAGGGAGGCCTGGCAGACAGACAAAGAGCTCAGGCTGTCACACACGCAGAGCTAAGTGACAGCCACCAG
>NW_015775532.1:0-893 GCF_001515625.1 Sinocyclocheilus rhinocerous | reverse complement strand
CGCGCAGAGGAGGGGAAGGAGTCGGGATGGAGGGGAGAAGCAGGAAAAACAGAGCAGCATATTCAGGAGGTGCTAGACGAGCACAGGGGCATATCCTGTGACGATAGGACATACGTGACCTACCGAGAGCAAGACAAAACAAATAAAGCTAGAGGGAAAGAATAGCTCCATTCTTTCTTGGACGTCTAACTCTGGAGGTGTCGTCTTATCATTAGCATGCCGGCACTGCTGTGCTTCAGCTGTCTTTGCGGGAGAATATCAGTGCCGTGGCACTCAAGTGTTTTCGTGGCCTCCATCTGACCTGTGGGCCGAATCTAGGCCTTAAAACAAATATGATAGTGATCAGAGATCCTCATCTAGAAGTGACGGTGTCCAGGGGCCAGAGGGCCACGCGTATGCATATGAGGACCTGCTCTTGCTGGGCAAGAGACAACACTGATAATAGTGAAAGTAGAGGTCTGGGGCTTATTAGGCCATAAACATACTTAAAACCATATAAGCCAATGCATGGTATTTCAAGTGGACCAAATTGTTGTACATACTTGATGGATGCTCTTGCATAGCTGTGGTGGCAGGACTGATAGGTGATAGAGTTACTTTCAGATGCTTGTACCATTAAACCAGTATGTATGAATGTATTGTTACTTTTTCAAACTGTTGCTCCATCATGACAGAATTTGACATGGAAGAGAGAACTGACTGAGATGATGACAGTATATGTTAATGTCTGGCATGAGAATACAAGGATTGGATTATGAACAGAACCTTTCAGCAGTCTATTTTTCCACTAATTTAGGGATATAAAATTCGCATTAAAGAGTTTTATGCCTTTACCAACATTATAAATCTGGTTTTGAAGCAAAAAAAAAAAAAAAGCTTTATAAAAATGTCTA
>NW_015775531.1:0-890 GCF_001515625.1 Sinocyclocheilus rhinocerous | reverse complement strand
CCATCTTTCTCTCTCTCTCTCTCTCTCTCTCTCTCTCTCTCTCTCATACCTTCTTTCTATACCTTCCTCCTCCCCTCCCACTACTCCGTTTCCCTTCTTCTCTGTGATGAGAACAGCAGGATGAAGACAGCAGCAGATTTATGTTCATCCCTCTACTACCCTCCCCACCCCCAGCTGAGCGACCGCATTGACTTTATTTCTCACATTCTCTCCCTCTCAGTGTAGAACCAGGACAGTGATCAGTTTCAGTTCTCTAATGTGTGCAGGAGATACTGCTGGAGTGTGTGTTATCTTTGCTCTGAGCGCTTAACATTAAGACCTGTGCACAATCTGAAGCGGTAGATACAACTGACCCACTCTCATGGCAGACAGAGAGCGCGCCCTTTCCATGCCATCCATTTTGCATTTGCGTGTTGTTCTGCACAAATTCAGAAGGACAGAACTGACATCCCAACGGTGCATTTTAAGTGTTTTTTAAGAAGCCTTGTTCCCCAGTGAACAAGTGTGTGCTTGTGTACTGAAGTATTAAAATATGCATCTGTCCTAAGAGCGCAAAATCATCTTTAGATGAGCTCACTGTTGGTTTATGTGTATTTGTGTAATCTTCTGTTTATTCACACTTTAGCTTCACTTGAGCAGCTCTGCTTGGCCTACTTTTCCAGATATCTTCACATATGAAGTATTCCAGATATCTTTACTCCGAGTGTGCCACTGTGACGACAAGATCCTGCATTGCCTTTTACACTAGTACGCAAGAGCCCATTGAAACTGAGAGGCAACGTATTTGTATCTTTGATGATTATGTTTCATAATTATTATAGACGTGACATGCTAAAGCGACAAACAAAATCTCGTTATTTCGCGTTTTGTCCTGTTTCTGTGGTAAAATC
>NW_015775530.1:0-893 GCF_001515625.1 Sinocyclocheilus rhinocerous | reverse complement strand
TTTTTTTTTCATGAATTGTGTTCTTTTAAAAAAGCTTTTTATTATTATATTTATATATTTATATGTTAAAGCTTATTTTTTAGTATCACCCAAAAAATATCAAAATTAATTTTAATTCAGAAATTAAAACCATGATAGTCATAGAAGAAATTTAAGTTACTGTATATGTGAATTGCATTAATATATTTTAGAAAATAAATTAAATTGGTTGCTTTGATCGAACTATACGTTAGGAAAAACAGTTTGGCCATTTTATTATTATGCATAATATGAGCCAAAAGTCTAGACAAAAGCAAACACGTTTGCGCTTTCTTCTCCTTATATTCCCAGTGTGGCTCATAAGCATTAGTTTAGCACACCTGATCAATGATTGCGTTTTGCAGAAACCTCAGGCTGTTAATATGCTCATGTTCCTCTCTCTCTCTGCTGACAGGAAGGTATTGCACGGCTAATCATCAAAGTATCTGCTCATCGCAGCCACGGCTCTCTCATCTGCTCCTTGTTATCTTTAATGGTAATTAACTCCGGCTTGACTCGTGAGAGACTGAGAGAGCAAGAGACATCTGGCAAACTCTTCCAGGTTAATCGTGATTTTGACTTCAAGTGGTGGTTTGGGATTCATTCGCTCAACACAATCTCATGCACCCAAAACACTCTTTAATTGTGTTTGTTCCTGCCAATCATGCATTGGTTTTGTCTGTCAAATGCAAATTAAGCATTGAAGGTATAGCTGTCTGTGTCTGAGATTTGAAGTTCTGGCTCTTACAGTGGAAAATGTTCGCCTGTGCTAAAGATGAGAATTGAAAAGTACAAGCAGCTTTGTGCACATGTGTGTTTGTTTGATTTATGCTCTGTGAGGAAAGGAAATAATATGTGAGATTGCAGATGCATTA
>NW_015775529.1:0-893 GCF_001515625.1 Sinocyclocheilus rhinocerous | reverse complement strand
GAAAGAATGAGAGCCTGCCAGAGAGATGGAGAGAGACATCAGTGTCCTATTGATTTCCCAGCGAATGGTGTGATTGGCTCTTCGCTGTCATTATGGAATAGAGATGGAGAGGAGTCTCACCTCTGCACTGCCTGATCAAACTCTACAGGAAATCCTCTTCCAGGAAACCCTTTTTCATCCTGTCATGCATTTATCTGAATTGAAAGTGTGAATGTTCACTAGAGAGTTTCTCAGTCATTCATTTATCCACTTTGAGTTCATTTTCATCCTCTCATCTACCCACACGAGGCAATTTCACCAGAATCATCCCGCTTTGAAATTCTATCTACAGTTTTGCCATTCATATGTGATCCTGGCTTGTTCATCTAGGCTACCTCTTTTTCTTTCCTCTCCACAGGCAAGCTGAGTAAGTGAGAGGGAGAGAGAGAGAGAGATGAGGGCTCATTTTAATGCAGTATTTGATTTGAGATGTTCAGCAAGTCATTAAACTGATAATTGAGACGTTCCGTTCATATTATCCCTCTCTTCCTGGGCCGGGCGGAAACTAGAGTGTTGGTTTCTACGCTTCTGGACATTCGCGCGTCGAAGAAAAAGAATTGCGCAGGTCACGGACGAGCGCGCTCGACCGCGTGGACTGTCACAGCTCTGCGGAGAATGACGTCAGCGTCTCTATAAAATGATGAAATGGGCATGGGCTCTGTTTCCAAACACTCTGTACACTGGACCGCACTTCGCAGACTGAAATAGGCTACAGTTGCCTGAATATTTTCTCAACCCGATAGGCTGAACTATTTCGGTGTGGAATGATGTAACCGAGCGCTTTCTGGGAACACCGGAACGCTCGCAGTGCAGTCTCCTGACCGGTAGATGTAACTACTGTCTCATCCGTATCA
>NW_015775528.1:0-893 GCF_001515625.1 Sinocyclocheilus rhinocerous | reverse complement strand
TTATTCTCACACAAACGTGGCTGGCGTCTGCGGTCAGCTGCTCCTTCTTCTGATTGGACGAGAGCTGGAATAACATACGAACACACTACACTCACTACTTCTGCACTACGCAGTACATTTTCTATATGAACACCACATCAGCACTGAATGTGAGCTATATACGAGAGCACACTGTACTGTATCCCATAATGCAATGCACTCAGCTGGACGCCACATTTACACAAAACTGCATTCAAAAAGTGAAAGAACTGCATTAATTCCAGAGACGAAAACTGGACGTCACTCGCAGAATTACACATGACAACAACTAAGTGAACTACTGAGTGACTGATTTAAGGTCTGATCACATTTACCGCTGTGTCAGTGGGAATCTACGCAATCTGGTGAAATCTGGTGTGATTTCCAGTGAAAGCTGGTCGTACGAACTGAAGAAAGCTGCTGGGTTTGAAAGAGACTTCATGCATCTCACATTACTCAGTGTTATTTCAGTATCACTGAGATACTAGTATAGTTTTTATTCATATTCTGAATCAGTTTTTATTGTTAGATTTTCTGCTTCTATTTGAAATTTATTTATAGTTTTAGCAATTTTGTTGTTTTCTCATTTTTAGTAGTTTTTTATGTCTATACAATTTTTATTGAATTTTACATTAGTTTTAATTACATCACGTTAAACCAAATTAAAATAAGAAATGTAGACACAAAAAATTTTTTTATATTTTATTTCAATCAATGATTTAAAAAAAAATAGTTTAAGTGTTAGTTTCAGTTTTAGTTAACTATAATAAAATAATAAAACTGCACAGAACTCTGATTAAACATTAAATGAAGCATTAAATCATCTATAAAGATTCAAACCTGAGCTGTCAGATTCAGTGAGATTTACAAACACA
>NW_015775527.1:0-893 GCF_001515625.1 Sinocyclocheilus rhinocerous | reverse complement strand
TGAGGAATCCTTTGGCTTAGCGGGCTGCGCAAGAGGAAATTCCACCGGCTCAAATGTTCTCAGTAAAGGCCTCAGTGTGGATCAAGGACCCGGAATCCCTGCAACCCATCGACTCTGTAGGGACAGCGAGGGGCCGGGAGGAATGAACGTGACGGTACCACAGATGGTTCTCCTCCAGTCAGCAGACAGACTATGGTTAGAATGGTATTTTAAGTATCACCATGCTCATAAAAACTGTTACCCAAAACATATGTGCATGATCTTAAGAAGTTCGTATTGTTTTCATTCCACATCATAATTCTGTTGATGAAGAATAATAAAGAAAGGGTGAGAGTGCTCATATCGTAGATTATAATGCATCAGGACTGTTTTCAGAAAAAATCTCTGATGGATTGTATGTGTGGTATCATCCAAAAGGCCCTAGAGAGAGTCACTCTGTACGTAAAGGTTGCACTTGACTGAAAAATATCCAGCTCCCATTATGGCTCGACAAAACCTGTCAAAGTTATAAGGTTTACAGCTGCTTAAATACTGTGAAGGTCAGAGGTGGTTCCTTGAATTGATCTTTTTGGAGGAATTCAGCTGTTTTAAAGAACAGAATGTTCCAGTGATGTAAGAAGAATGCAACAACATCCCCCTGCTTTAGAAAAGTTCTGGGGGACTTTTAGATTTCTTTAGCGGTACTCCAGGAAATTGTGGTTGCGGTTTCACTGTGGTCAGTTATATGCAGTTGGCTCATAAATTAAGTGTATATCAAAACAACTTTTCAATGGTTCACCAGACATTTGTTCTTTTGTCAGGAGAATACTTTGTTATTGCTGACATTCAGTTTTAGATTACATTGATGCTACTACTTGCAGTCTATGGCAAGTTCTTTATTTATTTATTTATTT
>NW_015775526.1:0-893 GCF_001515625.1 Sinocyclocheilus rhinocerous | reverse complement strand
ATTTCTGGACGCTTCCATCAAACTTTGGGGAAATAATTGTGCTGAAAACTTGAAAAAGACTATAAAGAGCATTTACTTTCCATGATTCCTCTGTTGTTATTGTAACAAGTTATTATTATGAATGTTATTTCTTTGTTCTCATGATCATGTTATGATTTAGATGATCGTGTTTCTCCTCTTGTCTTCATACCTGTGTTCATCGAGGTTTATTTTTAAGTACTGTATGAAACCGTCTGTTCATTCCCGAAACAGCAGCAGGACGAACTATCCCAGCATGAGCAGCTGATATTTTCAGCATTCTGGGTAATGTAGTTGGAGCAGCAGTGACTGTGTAGCCTTGGACTCTTTGAGGACGAGCTGTTGTTTCCTCCTCCGCTCCATTGGATCAGACCACTGTGTTCCCTCCATTCCCACCAGCGGCTCTTTCTACGGCCTTGTGAACGAAGCCCCAGCACACGTTATGGGCTCCTGCCCACCTGTGAACTTCCGCAGCGCCGGCGGGAGAAATTCCCAGTGCAGTAGTTATGCCAAACAATAGACTGGCATCAGTGCAATATGAGGACAGATGCTTGATGCCCAAGCAGGACTGACATTAGAATCTTGGCAAGATTTTGTTAACCATTTTCAGAGTTTTATATCATCTTTATAGAGCATTTAGAAACCTTTATGACAACACTGTTCACGGACTATATTAGCTATTAAACGAGAAGGACAAAACAAGACGTTGTGTCTTGCTGCTAAAAGAATGTTCAGGAAAGAAAAATATGATATAGTAATAGCCTAGAGATATAGCTGACTGTGCTTCAGGAAAATGCCCTAGAGTTTTTTACTTGATTCCTCCATATTGCTGAGACACTGAACCCTCGGTCGTCTGTACGGTCTCTTGTTTTATG
>NW_015775525.1:0-893 GCF_001515625.1 Sinocyclocheilus rhinocerous | reverse complement strand
TCCATGAGGAGAATTAGCGCACGGTCAATATGAGTTGACCAATAGCAAAAGGAAAAAGAAAAGAAAAGAAAATAAATAATGCAAATAAATAATACATAAATAAAAACTGTTGAAATTGGTACATAATATTTATTAATTAATATCTACCTTATTGTTTCCTAACTAAAAAATGAAAAAAAAAAGCTGAAATTAATACATAATATTTATGCATTAACCACATTTTAACTGCTAGTAGAATGTGGAAATAACACACCGGGGAACTAGTAAAATTAATTAGACAAGCAGACATGATTTCTCACCAATGCAAAAAATATATATATAAAAAAATCTGATAAATCAGATAATATATTGATTTATAAAAATACTTAACAAAAATACAAACACTAAAAATATGATGCAAATCAATTGTAACAGCAAGAATCAAACCAAATAAATATAAAATTTTGCATGCACTGTGCTTTCGTCAGTAGGTGAATGTGAATCTGAAAAGTTAGCTATGCAAGCTCAATTTCACACAATGCCTTTGAAACACAATTTATAACTACAGTCTTCTACAGAAATGTTTCTCCTACTGTCACGTAGAGCATACTGGTCTAATGAAGAGCAATCAAACATTAAATAACATCATTGCATATTTATGGGCTCATTTCATTGTTTTCTCTACTTCAGATCAGGCAGAACTTAACTTTTCTTCATCGCCAATGTCAGACAGATAACCATCTGAACTCCAACTGAACTTCATTCATTGGTTCGTGTGCACACAAGGAGAAACTCAGTGTGAGGGGGATCCAATTTATTCTATTGTCTCCAACTCAGCACCTACTCAGCAGCGATGTGTCGTGAGACTGAGGGATCCCTGGGCCGGTGGGTGTGGGGAAGGCCGGGCAAACACT
>NW_015775524.1:0-893 GCF_001515625.1 Sinocyclocheilus rhinocerous | reverse complement strand
AATATTTATTGAATATTTATTTTGTTTCAGCTATATTTGAATTATAATATAAATAATAATTTTAGTTTTTATTAACAGCAACCCTGGATGGCCCTTGTCACCATTCACTTTCACTGTATGGAAATGAACGTTCTGCTATAATTTTCTTATTTTGTGTGTCACAAAAGTAAGAAAGTTATACAGTATTCAAAAGACATGAGGCTGAAAAAATAGCTACATTTTTATTAATTCTTCAACTAGTCCTTTCCTTGTTGAATAGGATACTCTCTCAAACTTTCTAAAGTCCCCTTGTGAAGCCTGGATAGGTCTGATCTTGATACAGTGACTAGCAAAAGTATTCAGACCCTTAATCAGTTCCTATATTGAAATTTAGGTCAGAAAATGTCAAGACGCTGTTTTACAAGCTTCCTGGTCTAAGATTGAAATTGTGATTTATAGTGTAACTATGATTTGAATAGTAGTTGTGGAGAAACCAAGTGAAAGTTAAAAATGAATGATAATAAAAAAGGCATTTTAATTAATTCCTTTTTAAAGTGAAAACATAAGGACTAGCCATCTTGTCTCTCGTGATTGCATGTTTGTTGCATAGCCATCCCAGGTTGGACATGTATGTGCATGTATAAAATGTGTTGTGGTAAATGCAGTTATGGTGTTTACCTCACCTTCACTGAATGTCTCCAGGTTCTGGTGTATGCAAAAATTATGTGTCTTTCTCCTACCTTCTAATACAGATGCAGAACTGGGTTGATTCTGACCCAGAATCTGTGCTGGTGGAACTCATTGCTGATGTCCCCTGGAGTGTCAGCACAGGCTGTTCTAGTTCTTCAAAATAAGGCCATTTTCTGAGTTTTCACTCCAAGCATCTGCAATGCAAGTTGTTGAGAATTAGGACT
>NW_015775523.1:0-893 GCF_001515625.1 Sinocyclocheilus rhinocerous | reverse complement strand
GGCCCTCTCTGAGGGCCTAGAGGGCCCTGACGGTTCCCCACTGGTATACTGTTACTCTCTACTGCAATTGTAGCTGCTTCTGTGGTTTTCATCATTCAAACTTAATAATATCGCCTACGTCAAAAACGTTGCAACACCTTGAAATTGCAGAGGCTTCACAGAGCCCCTAAAATGAAAAGAAAACAGCATCAGAAATATGTTTTCATGGCCACAGCAATATTTCCTAACTGAATAATAACTCACCCAGTTTGGCACAACAGAGGGTGACTCTATCGCCCCCTTGAGTACTGAGGTTTGTTACTGCCACAATAATGCAAAAATGCTTATGTATGTATAATGGGGCTGTGTGCTTACAATGCATTGGCCAAACATTTGTGCCGGCTTTGCGTACTTGTGTAGTGATTGTAGAGTCTTGCTGTTGGCTGTTTTGTTCAGTGAAAGTGTTCTTCATTAATTCATCTTTGTGTCATGCTGCTGAGGAATGTTGATTTATGTAAAAACAGCAACTAAATGAGTCAAGTATCGCTCATGCCATCTGTTGACCTTTACAACCCACAACTGCTGCTTCTTTCTCTCTATCACACAGACACAGACACAAACACACACACACACACGTTTACATGACTTTCAAATGTGTGGAGAGATTTTTCTGAGGGCTTTATTTTCGCTCAAAGCTAAGTAAATAATGAAACTGAGTCATGCATTAAATTGGTTACAACGCCTTCTTCAATGCACGAGGGACTTGCATAAATACAGAGATGAGGCCACAGAGTTCAGCACTTCCTCAAAACATTTGACACTAACTGTGTCTGAGGTGCATAACAAAAATTAGATCAAAATTCATTGTCCAGTCTTTGATTTAAAGGGCAATGTATGGAAAAACAATGAATATA
>NW_015775522.1:0-893 GCF_001515625.1 Sinocyclocheilus rhinocerous | reverse complement strand
TTTTTTTTTTTTTAAAGAAATACTTTTAAAAAGACACTTCATTTAAAAGGTGTGTGTGTACTGTATGTATGAGTACTTTTTGACTTTTGTTTTAAAAATGTAAAAAAATCATTACAAATGTAAATTGTCTGAAGAGTGCATGTGATGTTAAATGCAGTCTTTGCTGGCCGCTCATGTCGTTTTAGAACAAAAGCGTTGTGTTTTGCTGCAAGAATAGGGTCTAATGTAATTCTTTCAGCACAAAGTGGCAAATCAGTTTCTGTGCGAGAGCAGAAGTCGTGACGGGAAGCTTCTGTCTCATGCAGCAAAGAGAATCTCATACACCATTCACACCATGAGACGAGAGATAAAGAGAGCCCTGTAGAAGTGAAGACGGCAGCGCTCAGTTGGACATGACAGTCATTTGACTCCAGCAGGAAGAGGGAAGATCCGAACAGTCACTTTAACACCAGGCCGCAGAAATTGAGTCGGGCGGAGAAAACCGAGAAGAATTGACGCAGTATCTGCACATGGCCAGTCGTGCTGCTTTAGACAAAGATCTGCTGGATGTGACGGTCTGACCAATACTTCTGCAAGGAAGGAAAGATGAGGCAGTTCACAGATGAACCACAAGAACCACAAATTATTCAGCACTTGAAGGCGCGTCTCCTAGGAGTACATATTAAAGGATATGAAGAAATGCGTATTTAATCATCAAAACTGCATTATGACACATGAACTGCAGGATAATGAAACAGCACTTTTAACTACTCTAATAAAAATGTTTTTGCTTTTTCATAGACTTCATTTAGTTTTCAATTCATTTGTTGGTTAATTTCAGTATCAGATGTTTCTCTTAAATTCCTAAATAAACATAAACTAGTAAACTGCTGCCGGTAGGACTTACATTTTTT
>NW_015775521.1:0-893 GCF_001515625.1 Sinocyclocheilus rhinocerous | reverse complement strand
CTCTTTTGTTGTCTTTTTTTGCCCCATAAAATGGGTTGTCATGGCAATGTCGAGCGCAGTTACCATGGAGAGCTGCTCATCCACCACTTCAGCCGGGTCGCAGAAGTAGCCAGTTGGAAAAAAAAAGGCTGAAAGGGAAAATGCATAAGTGGCCAGTTAGTTTCTGGCTTGTTTTCTGGCTGGGCCTGATTGAGCATTTGGGTTCCCTGGTAACAAATGTTTGTTATTAAGAGTAACAACGGTGACAGACATTCTGTTCTGAGGGCTTGTGATTCATAGAAATGTCCAATCTCTACATAAACACATCTACAACAGAATGTTTCTAGTGTAGACATTTAATATTATGCTGTAAACGGTATCAAAATTAGCCTGTTTTTACTTATATTGTCCTCAAGGGAACGATAAATCAGAGGTAAAACAATGCAGTGGATTATATTTCAGAATTTGTCTATCAGATGCATAGAAATAGGACGTCTTATATATATATAAATGGTGTAGTGGCTGAAATTATACATTAGGGAACAAGAAAATGACCAAATCTCCTTTAAGGATGAGGCAATCTGTAATAAATATCAGTCAGTAACACTGGAAAATAGAATTAATTTAAAAGAGAAACAAAATCTTTTGACACTGGGCAGGCCATATTGTTTCATCTCGAATCCATTAAGTTCTTAATATCACTAATGCACACTCACAGACTGATATACGCTCACCCACTTTGTTTTACCCCCAGCTCTGGTGATAAAAGAGGTGCCATGATGGAGTTGTCATGGTTACGGTGCTCTCGGGTGTCTCGCCCCCCTCCCCCTCCCTCCTTCCCCGTTCATCATCTTCTCAACACTGGAAATGGCGAGACAGGTTTTGGGTCATTATCCCTAAGATTCATGCTGTCT
>NW_015775520.1:0-893 GCF_001515625.1 Sinocyclocheilus rhinocerous | reverse complement strand
TGGAATAATGCAACAATTCTACCCCCATATTTACATGTACGTTATTTGTTCATGCCAACACAAAAAATATAAATTCAAATAAATGCCAGATTTTTCCGTTTGTTGTATTAGTATTACTTTCTTGCTCTGCACTTACACAGTTCCTGAATAATTATTATTAATTTATTACCACTGAGAGTTGTCCACATATTTTTCAACTCTACTTCTATTTACAAATTAAAAGCAGCTTATTAAATTAATAAATAGGAGGTGTCATATTAAGCACCTTCAAAAACAAACTAAATCGAGTCAAAATACTTTAAAAAAAAATGCACCCATGCATTAATGGTAGGAATGTGTCAACTAGCAGAGATTATGAGATATTTTTGCAGCACAGTTTGTGGAAAATAAGACAAAAGCTATATATAATTGAGAATGAATGGTTTTACCTAAATTGAATAGTCCAAACTGACTAGTAATCACTAAGCATCTAGTGCAAACTTTACATCCCAAATACGAATGGCTGGTGCAACCCTACCCAGAGTTTCATATTGGGTCAGTAAGTAACCATCCAGAGCACCTTTGCAACCCACTTATCAACGCCTTAGCAACCAGCATAGCAACTGGATAGCATCTTAGCAACTGCATAACAATGCCCTGACAACCACCCACACATCCTAGATTTATGATGGCGACTTTTGCATGGGCGAGCATCACACACATTTTCATCAGAAAATGTTATAATGACCTCTCACATCAGTCCGTCTCTAATCAAGCTTTAGAACGTCAATTCTTTGTTGTTGTAATTCTAATTCAGTCATATTTGTGCCTCTCTTTCTCTCTTTTTCCGCCGTCCCACCTTCACCCACCAGAGAGGCTGAGCTGTTTTGGTGTAAAATGTCCCCTTAGGCACA
>NW_015775519.1:0-893 GCF_001515625.1 Sinocyclocheilus rhinocerous | reverse complement strand
TTTTCTGTTAACATGGATAAGCATTGGCTTGCTATCGCAGGCTAGTAAGCTAAGCTTATGTACAGAATGCCATTGAGGACGGCGCCGCCTGCAGCTATTGGCTGCTGCAAATGTCCATATAATTTAGCAGGCTGAACACTGAGCAATCTGCAGCGGCTAAATCTGGTGACTGTCCTGATAAGAGAGTCCGAACAGTCTTATTTGGATCAAAACTCATGCATTATTGCTGTGGAACTGTGATCTGCTTTTACTTCTGACAAATCCATCAACCAACCAATACACAACCCTGTATTACAGGCCTGAGAACAGCACGGGGTTGATTTATATGTATATGCTTCAAAACACAGGCCAACAAAGATAAATACTTATTTTATTCAATATTTGCCAGAGTTAACAACAATAGAATACAACAATAAAAGTAGCAATGCTAAGCTAATATCATATAATATTACTTGTCAAAGCCTGGGGGGCTTATATAAATATAACTTATATTGGTTTGTTATATGAAAGTAAAATTAAAACCAAAATGTATTCATTTATTTATTTGTGGATGCTTATATATTATTAAGCTTGTTGTAGGCCCACTTAATAAATCTTAAATAAATTAAAAAAAGATAAAAAATAATGACATTACATATAATTATCTAAAGGCTTAAATGTAAATATATATATATAAATATATAAATAATGATATACTTATACTTCACTTATGTACTATTCTTCACTGTGTTTTTATACAGTGTATGTTTATGTTTTTAATTATATATAGTTCAAATGATTATATATGTTTTCACAGAATTTATGACTGTCTCTCATATGTAGTGTGATATATATATATATATATATAGTAGGGCTGTCAATCGATTACAATTTTTTATCTGATTAATCACATC
>NW_015775518.1:0-893 GCF_001515625.1 Sinocyclocheilus rhinocerous | reverse complement strand
ATGTTCCCTGTGAGGATAGGAGACATGCGCATTATGGAGAATAATCTGGAGGCTGAGCTGAAGTCTAGTATAGCAGCTCTAAATTCCTCTCAGCTGGAGCCTGTGGTGCGCTTCCTCCACCTACTGCTGGACAAACTGGTGTTGCTGATGGTGCGGCCACCTGTCATAGCCGGCCAGATAGGTACCCTCTGTCCTCCAACCTACATAATCACAGAAAAGTTTTACTTTAAAGAGACAGTTCAACCAGAAATGAAAAATCTGTCATCATTTACTCACCCTCATGTTTGTCCAGTACTATATGACTGAATGACGTTCTTCTGTGGAACAGAAAAAAAATAGTTTGAGAAATGCAGTTTTTTTTTTTTCCTTCTCTCTCATGGGCTCTGATGATTGGTTCCCAACGTTCTTTAAAATTTGTTTTGCGATTCACAGAAGAAAGAAATGCATACAGTTTTGGAACAATATGGGGGTGAATAAATGATGACAGAATTTTCATTTTTGCATGGATTCAGTTGAACTTATCTAATATTAAATTGGTAGTTCGATGACAAATCAAAATAGTTGTTGTATAGACTGTTGTTGAATGTTGTATTTGTAATTTTTACCTCTTTTCAGTCATTTCTCTTCCATATTTAAGTGCAACTTTCTATAAAAAAAATAGTGTATAGCTTGATTGTGAGAACTGCATAAAATAGTTGTTAGTCTCCTGACTTTGGCTGTTGTTTCTTAATGATCTTGTGTTTTATTTTCTCTTTACTGTAGTGAATCTTGGTCAGGCTTCTTTTGAAGTGATGGCATCCATAGTGAACCGTCTACATAAGTACTTGGACACTAGTCAAGATATGCATGGGCGAAACAGCCTTCTCTCCTCATATATCCACTATGTCTTCCGC
>NW_015775517.1:0-893 GCF_001515625.1 Sinocyclocheilus rhinocerous | reverse complement strand
AATAAGCATCAATGAAAGAAATGTATTTTCTGCAAATGTCATTACCACAATTCAAACAATAAATAAGTGAAACAATAAATAAGTAAAAAAAAAAATGATTCAACTATTATTTATTATACCTTTATTTAAATTGTAAAGTATTTAATGAGAATCACTGCAAATGTTGGGAATTAAAAATAAGTAAAAAAAAAACAATCAGTATTATTTTAGTATCATTAGCATACTATTATGGTTTTTATTAACTGAATCAGGTTTTACAGTAGTTTTTCATTTTCCATTTTCATTTTAGTTAAAGTTATAGTAACTTTGTTCTGTTTTTGTCTTTTACACATGTATATATAGCTTTTATTTATTTTTATTTCAATTTTAGTTGAGTTATTTTAGTACATCAAGTTACACTTAAAATGGCAAATATTGCCTTGAAAACTAGCTGTAATAAAATGTTATATTTTAATTTATTTCAGTTAACATTTATTTTATTTCAAGTAATGAAAATGCTTTTTTTTTTTAGAATTTAAATTTTAGTGTTAGTTTTAGTTAACCCTGCAAAATGAAAAAAACATACGTTTACATTACGGTAATGAGAATTTGGGGGTGAAAACGTGCTTGTCATAAAAAAATAATAATGTTGCGATGCAAAAACGTATAACATAATTCCTATAGAAATTTCTTCTTTTGGTGAATTTTTTCTTGTAAGCTGACAGCGCAAGTAGGTTTATCTACTCCACGCTCTGATACAGTGAACATGCATAGCTATCATAAATGCAAAGCTACCTTGATGTGTGACAAGAGTTCCCTGGGGCAAAGCACTCTGGGAGCCATCTGTGTTCAAACCGCAGGAACTACATTGCTCAATCCCCGTAGCAAATAAGGGAATTAGGGTGAAATTTAAT
>NW_015775516.1:0-893 GCF_001515625.1 Sinocyclocheilus rhinocerous | reverse complement strand
TTTGGCAACCAGAGTCCCATCCTAGTGCATGTCGTCTTATATAACGCCTTCTCTGGCATTCCATATCCTCTGACATTTATGATTCAAATTTCCAGAGCTGCCTTCAATGCGTTGTAGATACGCTGAGTCACAGGCCAGCTAATACTAATGACCGTTTCCTTCGGAAGTTCTCAAAATAAGGGTCTAACACTCACGAAACGTGATGTGTTTTCAATCGCACACCTTATGCTGTTTGATTCGGTGGAGTCGTCTCAATGGAGAGCAGACAATCCCTTCTGTATACGTCTACATATTGCATCATAACCGCATCATCCCTTGACACTCGTACATCATTAAACCGACTGTCTGTACCGTAAATTTACCATATTTTTGTAAAAAAATGGGTGCTATGCAATCTTGAATGTTATATTTGTGTCTTTCTCTGCACCTGTATAGTCCAATTTATGTGTATTTTCAAGTCACAGAAATATAATTGAGACTCAAAATAATGGCCCATTATTCTAAACAGCCGTCACCGTGGAACCAAAGAAAACAGGTAGAACCTGACCATAAATCAATTGCAGTTCATGGCTAAAGTTTGTTTCGCAAAATTGAAGTCGAGCGCAGTCAAGCATTTCATGACTCTTCAAACTTTTATTATCCTTTGAATGGCAAAAATAAAGATTTCCAATGCCCCGACCCTCCCGAACCCAAATGATCCCTCTAGAGTTAGAATTCAGACAGAAGAAACATAAATATTTTTATAAAATAATTCATTTACAAAATGCACGGCGACAGTGTTACTTCATCACTCGAGATCCAATCAGCAGTCTTCAGGTCCAAATATGCGCTTCTCTTATTGTACCAGTCCGGGGCTTGTTTCAATGCATTTATTGATCTACAATTTACAGGAA
>NW_015775515.1:0-893 GCF_001515625.1 Sinocyclocheilus rhinocerous | reverse complement strand
TCCAACCTAGCTATCGGTAAAATCCACTATCGGTCGACCTCTAATATATATATTTTTTTATTTTTATTTTTTTTTTTACAGTTGATTAAACAATGTGCTCGTGTTCTAGAAGTATTAAAAAAAAAAAACTGGACTGCCCCATCCTTCCCTTGTCAAACCCAGCACTATTTACCTTGCCACAAACTTTCATGCATCACATCACTGCTTGTGGAAGGGGCCCCGTCTCATGGTTCCTGCACAGGGACCTACAGAAATATGCCACTGTTCCTAGCATTAGTCAATGTGGAAGTGCAGAAGGGAAAATTAATCTGAGTTAATCTAGCGGGAAAGACATTTCATTCTCTGCTTAAATAGTGTATAAAAACAGATAATTAATACATGCACATGATAGTCTCTCAGAGCTCTCGCTCTCTCCCTCGCTCCCTTGTTGGAAATATTTGTCTCCCAGATGGTATAAAGTTACTAGGCAACAAGCAGCTGAGCAAAGGATGGTTAATTTATTTTAAGTGATTATCTTCACAAAGCTCTTCTCCTCCTAGGAGGACGCAAAGGACATGGCATAAGATTGAATCATTCACCCTTCTGTTTGCGGTTGTTACACAGTGCATTCATATTTATGTTGTGGGTAATAGAGGATCAGTCTTTCTCTAAAGACAAAAAGGTGAGTTTAACTTGGCTTGCTTAAGTGAGATTTGGCCAAAAAGAAACTAATAATAACTCAAATTTGAAAAACTGCCAATGGCATAAGTTCATTCTGGCATTGCTCCAGACCTTCATATTAAGAAATATTCAATGATAAGAGCATAATGTTGAAATTGTTAATGTCATAACCACAATTCAAAGGCTCTGCAACCTTTACAACCTCTATCATGGTCGGAAATGTTAGATCCCTT
>NW_015775514.1:0-893 GCF_001515625.1 Sinocyclocheilus rhinocerous | reverse complement strand
CCGGTGTCATTGGCTTCCAGTTATTTTACCTGTACAAAAATAGTCAGTTGTGCTACTTGATATTGCAAACTATTTGTCATTAATATTATTTTTAATTCAGATGAAGCCTTGACTGCAAATGGAGACATAATGCAACCTCTGAACTGTGTTTGTCAAAGGTCATATATTTAATGAATATTTGTTTCGTATGCAATAGGTCTTCTAAAAAAAAGGGGTAGGAAATTGAGGGATGTAGGAAATGTTAATTGTTTGTGTCAGTGTGGATGTTGTGTATAGCGAGACCAAAGACCAATTTTCATTCATATCAAGGCTGGACAATAAAGTACAACTAACTAATACCATGGGGGGAGAGCGGGGTAATTTGAGCCTGTGGGGAAGTAGGGCCACCCCTTGTTTCCAGGCAGCCTTAACACAAAATTGGTGATGTGGTATGGAATTTTATATATTTATGTAATCTATCCGGAAATGTATGTATTTGTGTAATATATTTAAGTTGGACCCATTACTGAATGTGCTCGCTTTAAACACACCGTAAGTACAAACTGACTCAACTCGCCCCACTCTCACTTAAATATGGTAGGCGTATGGCATAGTAGCAATGTATCATGTCTAAGAAGAAAATTAGCCGCATTTAAAAACCTATCCAAAAAGCATGGTTCCACTAACACCATCACTACGGTAGGCTACTAACATGGTTAAAAATAAAAAAATAAAAAAACGTGGTGCTTTTTAGCAAGTGTGAAAGCCATCGTGTTCTCCATTGTTCGGCAAACAGCCTGTGCTTCCTCTAGGAGCTGTTATCGGGTGTGATGGGGTGTGACTGTGAACACACCCAGCAGCACTGTTTACAAACACCAGGAAGAGATGACGTCACCCTGCAGGAGCACATGTTC
>NW_015775513.1:0-893 GCF_001515625.1 Sinocyclocheilus rhinocerous | reverse complement strand
AGACAATAATGTTTTCTGCCCCCCTCTGCATATTTTAGTGGCATTTTGCTAAATTGAGTATGGATTTAACATCAAAGGTTTCATGAATTTTTCAAATGAGATATTAAAGTCAATATTTCACAAGGCGGATGTTTCAATTCGAGATGCTTACACAATAATGCAAGGAGCATTTGCACTGAGAACGTGCAGACAAAGCCACATTAGTTGAGCCCGGGAAATTATAATGAATTCAGTAGAGGGAAAATAAGGGATTGGGGGGAAAAAATCAAACCAAGAGGTTTCCATTTGACAAATGGCAGTTATTGGATCAGGGAAACTCTTAAAGGTCTCTGCAGCACAAAGTGCATGGAGTTTCTCCAAGTAAAGATCAGACTGTGGACTACACAGATAAAAGGATGTAGAAGGACTGATTTACAGGTCTGTCAGGCCTCTCAGGAGAGTATTAACCACTAGGCCTTTATTAGTTAACTGAGCAGGGTCCTCTTGAGGCTTGATTTCAGATGGTTTGACTGTCCATCAAGCCTGCTGACGGTAATTAGGACATGGGAGAAGTCTACTGACAAGTCCCAGCGGTTTGCTCAAAGCGTAGTATTTTATTTCACTGTAGGACATTTTCGAGGCATCAAAGAGAGAGAGAAAGCTCACGTAGTGTCTAGGTTTTACGTGGCGTTAACGTTATCTAAAGGTTTATGGGTGTTTGTGTCAAGCCCCCTTCACCGTCTTTACAAACAAGTGCAGTTTATACCTTCATATCCCGTCAGTCCTCAATCCAGCGTAAACCGAAGACTTTGTGAAGAGCGTTTTTCCCTGAAGGCTGGGTACAGATGGATCTCTGAGGCTGGGAATAATGGTCCTCGCTAGGTTCCGCTGGGCGTCGTCATGCGTGCTGCTTC
>NW_015775512.1:0-891 GCF_001515625.1 Sinocyclocheilus rhinocerous | reverse complement strand
ACCCCTAGAGGACGCAGTTCGAAGTTCCACGAAAGGGAACGTAATTTCCCAACAACAAAATGTGTGGCCAATAAAAATGCTGAGTTGCTAGTAATTTTGGGAAACCTCTAGCCACAGTGGATGGTGAGCAGAAAAGTTAATGTCAAGCCTTGTATACAGTGAATATTTGTATTATTGCACTTAAAAATGTGGTGTTTACTGGAGTAAGGTGGTGGGGGTGCTTGACACGTGTCAAACACTATAAAGGGGTGCACACTGCAAAAAGTTTGGGAACCACTGATCTAGGGTCGTCACGTCAGATAATTAGAAGCTGTCTTTCTGATGTGAAGCAGGAGACATTTTCTTATGAAACTAGAGAGATAAGATTGTTGATGAAAGTGAGTGTAAAGACATCGTTCACAGTGTTGATTTCCAGAGAAGTGACGTAACGAGGGCTTTTAGTACAGGCGACAGAGAGTGACACTTCTATTAGATACGTGACAGAATGATTGACAAGTGCCTCTATACCTTCACTTTAATGAAATGTCATGTGACTCCGATGAACAGAGGAAACCTGATAGTTGGTTGCTGATATTATGGTTATCCCCATATAAACGGTGAATAACTCGAATGTTTGTGAAACCCAGCCTGACTGGTTATGAGGGCAAAATGGGTTTGTTATATTTGTGTGTGTGTGTGTGTGTGTTTTAATATATTGGTATTTCTTCAACCTCAGGCATTTTTAAGTCCCAGTGTGTTGTTTTCTATTAAAGCTTGCAACTTTTTTCATTTTGTTATATAAAGAATACATTACAAGTGTCTTGGATACTTTTTACCCCCATGCCTTCATTTTTTCCTCACTTTTTTCTAGCTTAAAGGGGTCATATGATGTTGCTAAAAAGAACATTATTT
>NW_015775511.1:0-893 GCF_001515625.1 Sinocyclocheilus rhinocerous | reverse complement strand
CTTCACTTGCAGAAATTCTTGACCTGATTGTCCTGAACCCCAAGTTAAAAAAAAAAAAAACATGTCTAGACAGTTTGTGCCCTTTGTATGTGTGTGTTTGCTACCCAGACTGCAATTCTAATCTGCACGGTTTCCTGTTTATGGGAGTGGGGACGGTGTCAGGAGCCCCAGGGGGAGTTGTTTGGTCTGTTTCCTTCTCCAGTCATATCATAAACCCATCACATTATGGCACGTTAAAAAAACACCCAGTTTTATTGCTGTGAGATAACATGCCCAGTGGAGACGTGCGGATGTTTCTTTATCATTTATGGTGTATATTTCATGTTATGACTGCTAGGATGCACTTTCCATGAAAACAGAGTACAAAAGGCTCGAAACTTGTTTTGCTTTTTAACAGACGGTCAGTGAAAGGGCTGCTTTATCCTCAGAAACCGTTTATCATCCTCCACAGGAGGTCAAACTAAATAGTATATGAGCTGTTTATTTTGGATGTGTGTGTTTTTAATATGCCTTCATGGACGTGATGTCCCTGGGCACATTCTCAATTGCCCATTTGATTAATTCAGCCCTGATCAAAGCAAAGTAGAAGTTTTCAGTTACAGATGTCAGTGTAGAAATTCTCTCTATTCACAGTCAGACATGATTCATGTAGACCATGAGCACAATAGAGCGCAGTATTCATAAAGCTGAAGAAAAATATAATTAAAACAAACATAAAAAACTTTGGTACAAGGACCAATAATGCAACTTTGAAAATGCAGTAACAATGTTTTAAAAAACTGAGAAAATGGATTGAGATTATTGGAATTATGTAGAAAGGGTCTCTAAATGATGACATTAGAGAACTATAAACATGTGAATGTGTTGTTAAATTATTGAAATATTAATATTAT
>NW_015775510.1:0-892 GCF_001515625.1 Sinocyclocheilus rhinocerous | reverse complement strand
GGAAAAATTGAAATCGCATCATATGACCCCTTTAATAATAATTATTAATATTTGTTATTATGAATAATTATTTATTGTAAGTTGTAAGTCTTATTATCTTACACAACCTTGCTTCTCAATTAAATTTATCTTGCTTTAAGGATGTTTAGATATTTTCTTGGGAAAACACTGATTTAGAAAAAATATGAAAAAAAATCCATAATACAGACATGCATAAGATGCTGCACATTTCCACTTGTTTTTAACTTATTTATACTTAGTATTCTTAGTGCAGTAAGACAAATTACACTCATATGAAGTCCAACTCTAGTCCATATAATGGCAGTGGATAGTGAGCAGCACCAAGCTTTAGAAAAAGGTATACAATAGGTTTTGGTGAAAAACAATACAAATATAATGTATTATTTAACAAAAATCCTGACCTTGGCTGTTGGTCTTCTGTGCACGACTGTGCATTTATGAAACTCAATTAGCACAGCAGTTTACTCCGACTGTTGTGATATACAGCATGTGTCGCATGGGACCATTTGTTGATGCTTTTGGTTTTTTTTAAGCTTGATGTTGGTCACTATTCACTGACATTATAAGGACAAGCGCAAACAGGACATTTTTTTATGTCTCCTTTTGTTGTTCCGAAAATAAAGTATGGTATATGGCCATGGAACAACACCATGGTGAGTAAATGATAAATGAATGGGTGAACTACCCCTTCAACTAAAAAATAAGACAAAAATACTCATTAAGAACAGGATTGCAATGCAGATAATTACATAAGTAACATACCTTCTCCGGTCTAAAGCTTTTAGCCCCTCCTCTCTGTCTTTGTCTTTCCATCTCTCTTTTATTACCTCTCTTGTTCTCTCACTCTGGGCTTTAGTTACAGAGCTGCTTT
>NW_015775509.1:0-893 GCF_001515625.1 Sinocyclocheilus rhinocerous | reverse complement strand
AAAGAAGGAAAGGTGCCAGTTCGGATATTAAATGCCACTAGCAAGCTAGTGAGGCTGCCACCTAGAGCTAGGCTTGCTGAGGTTCATAAACCGGCCGAGATCTACCTGAAAGACCCGATAATTTTTGAGGAGCAACAAGATGCGCTCTGTGTACGGGTTAAAAGTGAGGAGGTCAGTTGTCATGGTGGATTATCTGACCCATTGCCAATCTCAGTAGAGGTTAATATGGAACATTTGCAGGCTGATCATACGTTGAAGTTGAGGGCACTTCTAGAGAAACACATAGATGTGTTCTCTAAGTCCGAGAGTGACTATGGTCACACCACTGCAGTTACACACTGCATCCCTACAGGGGATGCTCAGCCCATCAAACAACGTCACAGACGCATCCCACCACAAGTCTTTCAAGAGGTCAAGCGACATGTACAGGACCTTGTGTCTCAGGGCATCCTTAAGGAAAGTTGCAGTCCATGGGCTTCCCCCGCAGTGATTGTTGTTAAGAAGGACGGGGGAATTCGGTTTTGCTGTGATTACAGGAGACTGAATCAAATAACCTGTAAAGATGCGTACCCTCTACCTCGAGTGGAGGAGTCAATTGATGCCTTAGGAAATGCCCGTATTTTTTCAACGCTTGATCTGACATCGGGCTACTTCCAGGTTGCCATGGATAGTCAAGATCAAATAAAGACAGCGGTGACTACACCTTTCGGATTGTTCGAGTGGACCCGCATGCCCTTTGGGTTATGCAACGCCCCGGCGACGTTTCAACGCCTAATGGGGGTGGTCCTTGGAGATTTGACATTTGACACTCTTTTAGTATATTTGGATGACATTATAGTCTTCTCCAAAGACTTTGATGAGCACTGCGAGAAACTAGATCTAGTCTTCACTCG
>NW_015775508.1:0-893 GCF_001515625.1 Sinocyclocheilus rhinocerous | reverse complement strand
AGAATGGGCTCACTATCATCATCTGAAAACACGCCAAGAGCCACATTCAGCCCCGCATTCAATCAAGTCATTGTACTGTATGCAAACAAAGCTACATTAGCCATGGAAATAAATCTACTTAAGATCTTGTTACGGTTTAAGGCACAATAAATAGAAGCATAATGAGACACTACGATTCTGACCTAAGACAGAGATCTGCTGACCTGAGAAACAAGCTGCTCTTGTCCTCTCCTGTCTTCTCTCTGCTGAAATAACGAACACTGTCACTAGCTGTGACGGCTGCCAGAACGGCGCAGTAAGCAGAGCATGCTTAGCGTGCCACAGTGTTCAGGAACAGGAAGTAAACTGACCTGACTCTGAGCTCTGGGGAGGTCTGACCGCTGTCCTTCTACTACAGCGTGCAGCGCTCAGGAACTGCCTAAGAATGTCCCTGAGATTCCTCAGCCCTGACACTAGCTCAGTAAACCACAAGCAAACCCTGACCTCAGCTGCATAAAAAATAACTCATGCTAATAACATTAATTAAGACTGCTGGGGGAATCTTACAAAAGCTGTCAAGATATGCACAGGTCAAATTTCAATCAAAAGTGGGGAAAAACATGAAAATGATATTTTGCAGAAAGAAAATGAATAATGCATTTTGACAATATTGTTATCAAAATAAAGCACAATTTAAATCCACCCTTCCCAACTGTCAGTAGCTTACTGTAAAATCAGCATTACAGTAATGTTCTATATGTACTAATAAAAGTACATATAGAAAGTTTATTTAGTAATTCCTGTCACATATCACATGCGCACTTCAATAAGCCAACAGAAAGCAGGTAATTGCGTTTACATGCCACGCAAAATCGGGGTAAGAGGCAAAAAACTACCTGTGTCGACCGGTTTAT
>NW_015775507.1:0-893 GCF_001515625.1 Sinocyclocheilus rhinocerous | reverse complement strand
CAAGTTCCAAGAGCGACTTGACAGAATCATATATTTCTATTAGGCCATGCCGTTCAAACACATCTGAGGGGGCTTTGAACATCTGCATCTCCGCGTTAAAAGCCACTGAGGTTGCGTTGCAGGTCTCTGTAATTTGTGCTCAGTATTAAATGCCACGCACCAGCAGTCCTCCTCCCAGAACATCTCCCGGGACTCTCCTTTGCGTGTTTCGCAGACGGTAGACTCCCTTTACATGCTTGGAGGAATAACGGAGCTACAAAATATGTTTGGAATATCAATGCATGGTCCCGGGGCTTTGAACATGTCACATTCTCTCAGATGCCGTGCAATATTCTATCAGCAATATCATGGAATATTGCATGCAGTGAGCTCACATGGTACATGATGCATTTGATGTGATATTTCCACGGTGTGTTTATTGCTTTAAGACACAATATATTATGAATCAATACAATGTCAGACAAAATAAATGATGGGGGATCAGGTGTGTTTTTGCTACCATTAAATAAGAATAATATTTATTTTGATGCCATGGAATCTTATAGTGAAACTGTCACACACATGAAAAATGTTCCATGTGTTTCATATCCGATCTTTCTGCACAGTTCAGTGCACACGTACACATGTAAAAACATGCAAGCTCAAACAATTACCGATGTTTTTTATTTCATTTCCTGTCTTGGGTCTGTGTTCATATGTATTGAGGTAAAGAGCTAAATATTTCTTGCAGGTGGGTTTATTTGGGTGAGGGATTGACACCGTGAAATTGCATGCAGTAGTGAGAATGAGAGCTCACTTAAGGGTGCCAGAAACTGAGATGTGGGAGAGGGTGGGGCCGGGGACCGAGAGCCAGGGGCCACTGAGGTGTGACTGGGTCCTGCCATGCCATCAAA
>NW_015775506.1:0-893 GCF_001515625.1 Sinocyclocheilus rhinocerous | reverse complement strand
TTTTTTTTTTTTTTTGTCACTTGGCCTTAAAATAATCATGCTTCTGCATCTGTTGTACATTTAAAAATAACATTCTGGCTCAAAGACAATGTAGAAAAATTATGCTTTGTTTCTTCTGTAGGAATTCCCATTATGGGGATAGTCGATGTTGTGTCCCATATTCACTGATACAATATTAAAACCAAATTCCTTTGTCATTCATTTATCATAACAGCCTGGGGTGCATAAGATTTATCTGACTATGTGTTGTTGAACATCATTTGTTGGCACAGCAGTGGTTTGTGGCGAAGCCTCAGTCAGAGTAGGGAATACTCTAGTTGCACACTTACTATGCCTGCTCTAATTTCAGCAGAACAGTCGAAGCACAACGTTACCTGGTCTTGTGAAATTAAACATTTGTATCCGCAATCAGGCCATCTGCAACCGCCCATCCCCCACCCTGTAAGGAAAACAGAAACGGTCGGATTAGCTGAGCCTCTGTCCTTACATCTTGGGGTTGCCTCCTTACAATGGGTGAAGTTCGCTGGCTGAATTGGCATTGAAAGTGGAAGTGTTGCGTCAATAAGAGGCACTGTTCCCATCTGGCCCCTGTTTAGAAAGGAAAAAGAAAATCAATGGCACTTTCCTTCAGGACCGTCCTCTTGTATTAGGTCACCATCTGCCAGTTCTAGACCCCGCTTTCAGTGTTAGTGGAATGTTAGTGTTAATGTCTTCTGCTATACCTCGAGAATGTGTGCTAACACAGCCTGTGAGTGCCGACCCAGATCTGTGTATGGTTTGTATAGATGAATATGTCTGACTTTTTCAACTTTCCTGCAACCTGAAGTACTGGAGCATTCAGATTGTTCTTTCCTTTCATTAAATTTCATAACAGTGTTTCCGACGGGAATGTC
>NW_015775505.1:0-893 GCF_001515625.1 Sinocyclocheilus rhinocerous | reverse complement strand
CAAACACTCGGTGGTGGTTTAAAGTGAGTTTTGAGTAAAAGCATATTATAAATCTCATAATTTGTCTTATGTAGCATGACGCTAATTGTAGCTCTAATGCATCTGTTATCCTGCTGCGTTTATATTTCATGATTTAAGAAAATGTTTTGTTTTCTAGAAAGACTCTTTTCTAATAAATAGATAAATGTATATTGGGCAGTATTGTGTGATGTGGCGTAAACACCACTGAGCGCTTGAGCAAATCTCATAACCTCATGTTGTTCCAGCTGGATTGAATCAGTAATAATGACATTTCTTTTGCCTGGTTGTGTAAAATGCCACTGTTGATCGTGATCACCATTCCTCAGCTTCCATTTTATTTGTATTTTCTGCAGTAATGGCCCAACATGGGCTTGACATACTGAGCTCCTATATTCAGGAGAGCATCATTGACTAAATGATGGCAGAGGATCAATGTTTAGAAGACGCTCACAGATCCCCAGAGAGCCGAGCTGACGCGTGTCTCCACCATCTGCAGACCTATTCCTCCATCCCTCTGCCTGCCCCTGCCCCAGCCCCAGCGCTGCCAGACCGGGGTCTGCGGGTCAATCCGAGGAGCAGAGGGAGGGAGCTGGAGGAGGAGAGGCGGCAGGGGGCATGGGGGAATTGCTGTAGGAGCTCCCCTCCTGCCATGCATATTCATTGGAAACCCCGTTCAGCAGCTGCAGTACGACATAGTACGGCCACGTAAGCGATGATGTAGGAGATCGTGAGGGACTGGGGGAGGAGGAGCACGTGAGAAGAGAGCTAGCGAGGGAGGGAGGGAGCGGAGACACAGGCAGAGTGTGAGCATCTCATCCTGGCATTCAAGCTGTCAGTGGAGGAAGACGGAGAAATTCAACAGCAATATCAAC
>NW_015775504.1:0-893 GCF_001515625.1 Sinocyclocheilus rhinocerous | reverse complement strand
ATGGTCTGTTTTCTGAAACTCGGATAGCATAATCTGAATTCATAACTTCATGGGACACATCCTTGATATTTTTATTTGAAAGGCCATTTTTATTTGCCAGAGCAATCTCAGACTTGTCCTCAACATAACATTTTTCATCAAGACTAATAGTAATAGTACTGTAATAGTATTTCCCATATTTGGATTTTTTTTTTCTTAAGTGCATTTCTCAGTCATATGCAGCTTTATGAGATGGCCCCTTTCTAAATATATACACACACTGTGGACAGTTTCGTAGATTAAGGGAGTGACATCATTTATTTCAAGATACTGTTCCACATTGCATTTACAAGAAATTTTTGTAAAAGAAGTGTCTTCTACAGTGGCTAGATTGCATCTTCTGCCATTGACTGCACGATTCTTCATATTGGCTAACAACACATTTAGCAAATTTTCTTATAACTGTTCCAGTTATCTGAGCCACTATTCAGTTAGGAACCACTACCCCATATGTGCCTGATTTATCGCCCATTTCCACAAATAGACGAGAAAACAATGGTCTCATAAATTAGATTCCCAACTCATTAAAATGCGTTCCTCTCTAAAGATTCCAAGTAACTGCAATAGCCACCAGTGGAAAAGTGTGAAGTTTTTTTTTTTCTTCTGGTCCCAAAATATAAAATAATTTTTATAGAAAATGGATGAAGTACATAACGGTACAAGGTGCTTGTTTGGATTAAAAATCATGCAGGATGAATATAGATAAAAAGGGACCCACTTAATCATTTTTTGTCATTTGTGTTTTTGTGTGTATTTTCTACCATTAAGTTCATCCTAAACTACATAAGATGACACAAAATTCCAGACAACATTATAGTTCTTCTTTAGCTCTGACATCATTTCAGTTGGTGTGT
>NW_015775503.1:0-893 GCF_001515625.1 Sinocyclocheilus rhinocerous | reverse complement strand
TGTTGAAATATTATATTTTATGTATTATTATATTTTTTTGTGGAAACCATGAAATCATTTTTGATCAATTTAACATTCCCTTGCTCAATAAACTCAAAAAAAAATAAAAAATTCTGAACAGTAGTGTACCTACAGTAGATTTCTACAGCTAATACCTCTCACATGCACATACAGTAGTTCTCCCTTTTCACCATCAGAGGGCGTCATGACGTTACACTTTGAATTTTTAAAGGTTGTTTCCATCTATTGTACATAAAGATTCTCAGAACAAAAGCATTACAGTTCTAACTATAGTACAATGATGTATGCTACTATACACAACATTTTTTTAAACTGCACAACATAGGCTACTACTATACTATTTTATACAGTGAACAACTCATTTCAATTTATGCTCTCCATGTGTCATTTTATGAGTCTTCTCTTGTTTCCCATGTTGAGGAAATGAGTCATGAGATTCTGGCAGAGAGCGCAGCTCGTCTTCACTCTCCCATCACTGATCTGTGTGTGTCACTCGCTAACACCTGTCTTCAGCTGAAATTCATCACCATGATAATCTGAGAGGCTATCAGATCAACCTGCGAGTGCATCGGACAGACACAGACACTCACACGACCACATACAGATCCCTTAAAACATCGAGCGCACGCACCACCGTCATGACAAATGTTCCAGATATAATACTCTGGAATATTTACAGGCTTTCCTGTGCATAAATAACACGTTCTGTCTTTAATGTGACGCATTATAGCTGTGCAAACCTGGAGGTATAATATAAAGCCGTGTTGGGCCTCAACCAGCAGAATCTGTTTTCCACAAAGAGTCTCCGGGTCTTCTGGGAATCCTGAGAGACTCTCCGTGTAAACAGACTCAGAATCAGCTGCTGAGTGGGT
>NW_015775502.1:0-893 GCF_001515625.1 Sinocyclocheilus rhinocerous | reverse complement strand
ACAAGTAAAGATTTTGTGTGTAAGCAGTTGAAAAAAACTGTAAGTTCATACCCTTAATTTTGAAATGCAATGACATTGAGGTGTTTTTAAGTGTGCAAATACTTTTTTTGGGATCGCTGTGCATGCACCAGTTTGGTCCGGTGGTTTTGTGTGTTTTCAGGAACATTTTTGTGTAGGCGATGAGCGTCATTCCGGGCACAGCGTGCTTCGGGAGTCACGGCGTAGCCAATCAGACGGATTCCAGACGCTCCCACGGCAACCGGAGGGCAGGGGCTCGACTGTAGGGGTCTGTTGTGTCTGACGTGGCTCCGGACTCTTGTGTTTGTCCAGTCAGGCAGCAAGAACAACTGCATGCCTCCGTGTCGCCCGACCCGGGCCTCAGCACCTGGAAACCACCGGCCGAAGTCAGCAGCTAGAAAAATCTCTCTCTAGTCTCTTGAAGGATGCTCGCTTTGTGTCCCAAAGGGCAGGAATGTTCACGTTTCGATAGAGCAATGACAGCGCAGACAGATTTATATCTTGTGTTTCTTTTCCCAGAAACACTTTAAGTGAGTGTGTGAATGCAGATGTTAATGCATCTCAAGAATTTGAGGGGGCGATAGAGTTTCCCTCAAAAGTCTGTGTCATTATACTAGATGTTTTTATTCAGGTAACTGGATTCACCAAATCAGAAAGAAAAACTTGTGGAATATTTCATTGCTTTCTCTTTCATATCTCAGGTATGGAAGAGAACTTCCATCGCAGAATTTGAAATATAGTTGAGACGTTTTATTTCACAATTCTTTTTTTTTTTCTTTTTTCAGAATCGCAAGTTTATACCTCACAGTTCTGACTTTTTTTCTTGTAATTGTGATTTTATATATCACAATTCTGAGTTTGTCTTACAATTTCAA
>NW_015775501.1:0-879 GCF_001515625.1 Sinocyclocheilus rhinocerous | reverse complement strand
TATCTGAAATAACTTCCTCTCCTCATAATTTCTATCACTTATCTTTAAAAGGTCAAGTATCATCATGACACCTCCTGTGTTACTGCACCTCTAATGCAAGGCCATTAACCTTCTTTGCATCCTGTCACATGTGGTTTGGTGTGTTGCTTACCCAGCTTCTTTAGTGCATCCTGTTGCATGCGTTTGGTAGATTTGTCACTCTCCTCTATGAGTCTTTGACACTCTGCTATCAGTCTCTGTGAGTGTGATTGTTCTGCCTCCGAGCTCCTGAACTGCACCTGGTTTGCATGTTTCCACTCAGATGGCAGAAACTTATCAGGGGGTCCCATCAGCCGAGACAAGTCATTCTTTGGTTTAAGTCATAGTTTTATGATTACTATATGATAACTAACTAACACTGTAAACTATTATAACACTTGAATTAAAGTCATACTGTCACCAAAAACAACTATCATTAAATTATAATACACAAAAGAGCAAAATACTGACAATTTAGCTATAACTGTCAGGAATTCAGTTAACACTTGTAAAACCTATCGTTTTGCCTATCAACTCTTGTCTTAAACAATCTACTCAGCGTGTTTAAACTAAATAAACATTAAATAATTAGGATTAAAACATTGAAGGTAAATAAAGTGTTTTACCTGTCAGATCTAAATACCTGTGTACTGCAACTCACTAAAACACGCCTTCTGACAAACTGCCGGTAAGTAAACACACTGTTACTATGGCAACGTAACAGTTTCAACGCTAGAGGGCGGTAGATGACATTTATTTTTCATGATTGAAAACGAGGCTAAGTAGATTGTACTGTGCAGTGTACCTCAATGTGGATCAATTTATATATATATATATATATATATATATATATATATATAT
>NW_015775500.1:0-893 GCF_001515625.1 Sinocyclocheilus rhinocerous | reverse complement strand
TCCGGACTTTTCCAGCTGAAACCACTGATCCATGCTGAGCTCAGCACTGGAGAGCAGACGGGACAAGGGGATAGACAAACTTCCCAGAGTCAAAGCCCTGTCATCATCCTTCACCTGGGACAGATGGAAGCAATTACAGTGAAGACATGTGGTTTACATGTATTTATACACAATTAAATGAGCACGTGAAAGGATACTATTGCAGTTACATCATGAAAAGGGGTAAATTAATAACACTCTAGATTTAATATTTTGCAATCACAGAGATTATACTGTACCTGAATGTCGATATCTTGTTTGCGTGGGTCCTGAATAAAAAATGTAAAGGCATCCTCCCATACTGGATTGTTAGTCCCATACACCATCTGGATTTTTAATTAATGAGAAAAAAAATATATATATGAAAGAGTGACTCCAAAAGGTATAAATATGCCATAAACTTTACCCATATTGTATAGCAATGACATCATACCCTGCTCTCTTTGGTGGTATCCTGGACAGATATCTGCACCATGGGGCTGGGGTCCTTATTACCTTTCTTAAACTGAATAGAAACACATCCTACTGAATAACATCAACATTTTAAGCACTCTTAGAACAAAACAATAAATGCTGAAAGAAGGGCAACAGTGGTGCAGAATACAAACTTACAGGTAGATCTTGTGCCCGGTCCAGATAAACAGTCAAAATAGCAGCAGAAGGAGGATCTGCTGTCTTACCATGTATCGTAATGTTATTATTCCTCTCCAGCACCTATATTTGATACAAGGGTTCAGTCTGGAAATTAAAGGAGAATATCAAGAAATACACCGTTTTTATAGTTTGTCATGTAAGAGCTTACTTCGTTTAGGCGCTCTGCAGAGGGCAGCAGAGAGAGCCATTCTAGCTTGAGA
>NW_015775499.1:0-893 GCF_001515625.1 Sinocyclocheilus rhinocerous | reverse complement strand
GAATGTTTTAGTCCAACGAATGTCCTTCGGTTTAAATGTTTTAGTTAAACCCACATTCAACAACTAGTTTCAGGGAGTCAAAATATTTTGTGGTCGAATGCTAGATGGTTCTTTGTGTCTCCATGGCAATACTCACTGGCAAGTCTTCATAAACACAGTGTATGACATGTCCTGTAATCCAAGCTGTCTATGGCATGGCTCTAATGATATGTTCTGAAAGATCCACAAGTATGAGTATGGATGAATAATGACTCAATTCTTCCCCTTGTGGCAAGGTTTGTTACTGCCCCGCTTTTTTTGCAATGTGTTATAGGCTCTATGATTTAAAACCTTATTTTTGGCTTTTAAAAAAATTAATTATAAGGCACCGGCTGCGAGAAATACTTTATCTATTGTGCTGTATATCTTTGCTCTCTACAGAGACAGTTTGGAAGAGACAAATTATCTGGTACTTCCTCTGCAGGAAAGGTGGGAAGACAGAATTTTCCCCCCATCAATCTGTGCACAAGCTTTGAGACCTGATGGAAACACATAAACATCAGCTAAACGAGGATTCTGTGGTCTTTGTATGCCTGTAGTTTCATTCATGAACCACATATTAGCTATCCCATATGTAAAGTATTTATTTTATTCAAGTGGGAATCACATATTTTTATTTGACGTACTAACAGTAAATCTACATCAATATTTTTCCCATATCTGGCTGTAGGCTACATCTGGATTCTGTTTGGAGTTCAGTTGAAACTACAGTAGATGACAAAACTACAACTACAGATCTATTCTTTATGAACATCCTTAAAGGTTAAAATAAATGCCATTTTGCAATTGTATGTAAACTAAAAATGAAACTTCCAATTTTAATAGGATAACTAAGACAGAAAGTAATGTTCAAC
>NW_015775498.1:0-892 GCF_001515625.1 Sinocyclocheilus rhinocerous | reverse complement strand
GCCGATATATCGGCCTTGGCGATATATCGGTCGACCACTAGTTTAAACCTGGGCCTTGCTCTGCTCACCAGCTCTCAATTAGGCACAGCCGAGCAGGGAAGGATGCCCACTCCTCTCCCTGACTCGCTCTCTCTTTTGAAAAGATGAAGGAAAATAAAATTTTACTTGACAAAGACAACTCAAGATGGCTGCTGAGATTTGGCAGCCCCTTATTTCCTGTAGTTAAAATTTATGAAGGCTTAGAGAATTGGAGCGTTGGGCTTGTCATTTAATAGGCAGAAGGTGACTTTTCTTTGACATTTGCTCTACCAGCCTTGCCTGTTACTACATGAGTGAGTTTTTAAATAAGAGTCGGGTATTAAAATCTGTCCTGTGTCTTGTCGTCTTGCATATCAGAAAAAGTGAGACGATGAACCCAGATGGCTGGTTTGAATATTGCGAGCTTTGTGTTTGTGTCCATTAGACGTGGCAGTGTCTTAGTCTCCCATGAGCCACCCACAGTCTGTTTACTGACCATCTGATGAATATTGCATGTAAAACTGGAAATTTTCACAAGGGTACAATGAAATTGCCTGACTGTAACACAATTTCTGGGAATTGATGTGTATAGGTTTTTATCAGTCCACCTGGAAACAAAATATAGTTTGAAAGGAATTAGGTTGACTGTTTTAAATGATCAGATAAATAACAATTCAGTTATTTTTAAAAATTGCTGGGTTAGTGGCTTTCATATATTTAAAATGCGTTCCGAGTTTTGTTTTCAAGCACGAAGCTAGTACACTAGATACTCGCACACATTTTCCACTGTTTATGGTGGTTTCTGTACAACCGCCCACTGAGATTAACACATTTAGATTAGGGCTGCACGATAAATCGCATGCGATATTTAACG
>NW_015775497.1:0-893 GCF_001515625.1 Sinocyclocheilus rhinocerous | reverse complement strand
GGAGGCTCCAATTCCTGCAAATGAAAAGCATTTCAGATATCAGTTCAGCAGTCTCAGCATGCTGCATTTTACATAATCTTTGTTTAGAGCCAGGTGACCAAGTTGTTGTAATAGATGATGGTGATGACGATGAACCACCTCCCCAGCAACCCCACAACACTACTGCAAGCAATTATAGAGACATCATTTGTGACCAGATCTAACACACCAAAAACTGAGAAATTAGAATTTACCTGAACTAAAACTTAGTAAAGTATTTTTTTTTGTCAGCATTTTTTAATGTTATAAAAAATGAAATTTAATGAAATATTTAAACACTGACACATAGTTATTTTTTGACCCAGTTTGTGTTGGTCAATAAAAGAGTGCTGTTCTTATTTGACTCAAGATGTGTATGAGACTTGGTGGCTTTACTGCCTAAAAAAACAAAGTAGTGAGCTCAGTAAACAGTGTAACAACACAAGATAATAACAATAAAGGGCAGGATCGGTGTTAAAATTGATTGATTAAAGTTAATGATCACAAGAAGAGTGTACACTACTGATGAAAAGTTTAGAAACAATTTACTGAAATAGTTCTGATTAAAAAAAAATCCTTTACTTTTAAGGTGTATGCTTAAATGTTTGAATTTACGTTTGTAAACAAAAAATATAGTTGTGCCAACATATCAACTTCGTTTATTAGAAAACTGAAATTTTTGTTAAAAACCTATTTGAAATTGATGACTTGGACCAAATAATGAAGTTGAAATTGAAAAGAAATTTCCAGGTTGAGACCTCAAAACAACTGGATGATCAAATGCCCAGGGGACAATTTTGTAAATTCTAGTCAAGGGTGGCAACTTTGAAGATGCTACAATATAAGAGTTTTATCTTGAATGCTTTTAGTCACAA
>NW_015775496.1:0-893 GCF_001515625.1 Sinocyclocheilus rhinocerous | reverse complement strand
CCCCTTGAAGGCTGTTAAAAGCATGAAATGGGCTGGAAATGGACAATGTCTGCTGTCTTTGATGTCACATCTCAGGATAGTGACTAGTCAGCCAATCAGCTTTGTCGGGACATCATTTTCCTGCAGCACCAGGGTGATGAAGAATTAGTCACATGACATGTATGGCTCAAAAACATCCATGCCCAGAACTGAGTGCCTGTGAGCAAAGATGGCAGAGTGTGCCAGCCAAAGAACAGATAGCTTTCTTCAGATATTATACAGACCTCATTGGCTTGGTGACGTTGGTCATCCATCCAGCGTGCCTTTGGCTAGAGATGATGTGATAGTCTCCAGCATCTCCATGACCCTAAATGGGAATATCGGTTGGGAGAATAGTTGCATTTCAGAGGTGGTTATTACTAGAATATGAAGATGTTTTTTTTTTTGGAATTGTGCACAGTAAATCAGACGTTGCATTCAGTTTTAAATTCATATAGTCTTTAAGCACTTACAAAACCACCCATAATCCAGAATAGCTGAATATCAGTGCATTCAAAAGAAGGGATCTTTATTTTGGATGAAATGAGAGGAGTTCACAGCTGTGCAGGGCAGTGTGGATGGCACCATGGGAGGAGTTCTGAAGTGTCTTGGGGAGCAGCTGCCTGCACATTCGCAGATAAGGAGCAGCCTGAAAGGTTTTGGGGCTGATAAAATGCCATCAGCCAGTAGAGTGCACTGTGAATTCGTCTGTTTATATAATGTGTGTGTGTGATGTTGTATGAGATGCTCTCTTTACAGCACAACTGAGAAGGGAAGCCCTGTGTAGGCTGGTTGGTCATAATCAGGGCCACATCGAATCTGCACCTGCAGAACTGCACCAACCATTCGCAAACTACTTCACACCTTGCATGTTT
>NW_015775495.1:0-893 GCF_001515625.1 Sinocyclocheilus rhinocerous | reverse complement strand
AAGGAGAGATGAATGTCTTTGGTCATGAAGTGTAATCCCACGCTTACTTTTATCAGCCGTTCTCTGCTGCACCTGAAATGTTGCCCGCTGCTTGTGCGCTAAGCCTTAGCATAGCAAAGAGGAGAAGTCTGCGAAATTTCAGCTTCCATAGTTTTTTTTTTTACCTTTCGCCTGCCTCCCTTTGTTGTGTGACTACGATGCAGAATTATTCAAATCCCTGCATCGTTTTTTATTTTTTTGTGGTGGTGGGTGCAAATGAAAGCAGCCTTGGCGCGGATGCCCTGGGGACCAGCGGGGCGTGAGGAGAGCGCTGATTCAGACTACACAGTGCCACCTTGAAGCCGTACTGTTTGTCCTATCCTGGCACTAGACTGTTCGCTCGGCTCTGGGCGGGAAGCCCTGAAGACTGGGCGAAAAGCAAAAGCTTAGCCCTTTAATATGACCCCGCAACTGTGCTACTCTTTCTGCATATGCAATAAACCTGCGTTCACACATCTTACTTTTATTCCAGTGGCTGAGAAATGCCTAATGTTTGACAGATTATGTTAATGAGAGGTACTGTAATATTGACCATGTTTTCATTTCTAGTTTCCTTAAACATTGAGTGTAGCAATAGAAGTCATTTAGGCTTTGTTTACACCTGGTGTTAAAGGAATAGTTCACACAAAAATTTAAATTCACTTACTCACCTTCATGTTGTTCCAAATCTTTATGACTTTCTTTATTTGGTGGGACACAAAAGATATTTTGAAGAATTGTAACTGAATTTGTCCATAACAAAACAATGCTGTTTTAATGTTTTTGTTTTACTTTTTAATGTTTAAGCCTGTCACCAAGAAGCTCTCCAAGGCTGTTTTTATTTGATCAAAAACAAACAAACAAACAAACAAAAC
>NW_015775494.1:0-893 GCF_001515625.1 Sinocyclocheilus rhinocerous | reverse complement strand
GTACACTTGGAAAACTTTTTTAGTAAGGGATTCAATACTACCAATTGAAAAATTTAAAATAGTCAAATGTGACAAATAAAAACATGACAATTTCAAAATGTGACAAATTAAAAACACCATTAGCGTCAGTCGGGAAAACGTTGTGTGCATCCATATGTGTGCACGAGCTGTGATGTCTGATTCGCAGGAAAAATTCTGAACAAAATGAACGGTCCTTTTTAATAAGTCCAAAATTATTTAAGAAACAGCCTCAGACTTGCTTGTGAGTTTAAATCAAACTCATTCTGAGTTGAGAATCTCAAGACCAGTTTTTTTTTGTTTTGGTCTATTACGGTGATGTATCCTTTATCATAGCACCAATTTCAGTCTATTTACTGGCATATAACAATATGCAATTAAATATACATATTTACAGCAGAGTTTTTAAAACATTCATGCATATTATTGATTGCTGGTTCAACACGCTTCTGAACAGCATCTTTCAATACTGAAATGTGTCATCTTTGGCTCTTCAAAGTTTCATTTTAGCTGCAAGAGGCTGCTTTATCATCTTTTTTTTTTTTTTGTCTAGAGCCTTGATTCAGTCACGGACAGCGATGCAGAAGAGCGACTATCTCTGCCTTCAGACCTTCAAGACCTTATCAAACTATTATCACACTGTTATTATAAAGCAGTAAGTCTGAGCAGGTCTGCTTTTCTCAAGGTAACACACAGACCTCGCATCTAATCCTATCGGAAGCACTTGTGAATTTTACAAACATGTTGAAGATTATGAGTGTGTGCTGGACAACACCCGCTGAGTTCACTAAACAAACCTCCCAGTGACGACATCTGAGTGATTAAACTATTGCAACACTTTCCACCTGCACGACCAAACACCAAACACCAAACAC
>NW_015775493.1:0-892 GCF_001515625.1 Sinocyclocheilus rhinocerous | reverse complement strand
TTTTTTTTTAGACTTTTGAAGAGATTCAGCTGCAATAACGCACGTGTTAACAGAACAATCCCCAATTCACAGTGCATTTGTGCAATGAGACAACAGACATGCATGTTAAAACCTCACTGTCATCAGTGTCCAGCCAATCTAAAGTTTTGTAAAGAGTAAAAAGAAAGTGTGGAATAAAGGATGATGATAAAAAATATGGAGGAGGAGCGTGACAAACGACTTTGCAAATGGGTGATAAAAAGAGATATTAGAGAAGTGAGACATTATTTAAAGGATGGTGAAAGACAGATGAGCAAACTACCATAGACATTCATCCTGTCAGTGAAGAAAGAATCTGTGTGAAGATGTGGAGGTTGATGTGTGTGACTTTGGCCCTGCTTGCATGTGTCAAAGGTAAGATCTTAGAAGAAAACAATATTTGGTTCTATGTCCTTGAGACTATGTCCACGTTTTTCTTATACATAAATGCTTTTGCAATCTGGAGGCTAGGCACCATTTGTGTCTCTGAGCAATCTCTCTCTCTTTTTCACAGTTTTTGCACATGGCCCTATATACCCCCGTGTTGCGGGTGGTGTTGATGCCCCTCGGGGTGCGTGGCCATGGATGGTTAGTGTGCACAAACTCAACAATCACTTTTGCGGTGGTTCCCTCATCACTAATGAATGGGTGCTCTCGGCAGCTCACTGTTTCATTGGGTTAGGACCATATCAACACACATAGAGTAACCACAGATATCAAAACACCTGCCTTTTTGTACTTTGGAATGCTCTTGCATATTGTTGTTTCCTTTTCTTTACTTTCACCCTGCAGGTCTAAATTTAAAGTTGTTGTATCCAGCCTACGTGTGTACTAGGGCTGGGTATCGTTCAAAATTTTTCGATATCGATACCGA
>NW_015775492.1:0-892 GCF_001515625.1 Sinocyclocheilus rhinocerous | reverse complement strand
GTGCGCTTTTAATAGCACCCAAACAGTAACAAATGCATTATTAATTTTCCTGTTGTCGTTGCTGTTTTGTTCTGTGCCCCAGAGCATTTTTCTCTTCCATTCATTTTGGTCATGGGACTGTGTCTGTGACAGTAATGTCGAAGGGTGAGGGGTTGATATCAGAGGTTGATATGTACTGATTTGACAATAAAATACATTTTTGAACTCTTTATTTAAATTTAAAATGCTACACAAATGTTAAAAATGTTTCCTTTCTTTTTTTAAACAAATAAGCTTTTGATTATTTGTAACGTTTTATTGTGAAGATTTTTACAGAATGATTTCGGCAAAATGGAGACAGTTTTATAGTTGTATTATTAATTTACACTAATTATTACAGTATGTATGACCATGAGTCAAAGAATCGTTTCAGTTTCACACATCACTTATTCTGAATTATTAAAAAGATTTTTGTTGATTTTGACTTAAAACTATGGAATAAGTTCTAATAAAAATGTACACATGGAAGGGTTATTTTATTCCAATAACAGAGGCAGGTATTTATTTATTTGCTTGTTTGTTTTTCTGGCAATTGTGCATGTGGTTTTGAGAGAAAGGTGTGAAAACACGCCAGTGGGTCAGTCCTGTGGTTGGAAAATGATCAAACCATGTTGTGTGCAAATCATGCTTGCAAAATTATGCACATAGGTGCAAACAAACACTCTTATTTACTTACTTATTATTACTTATATATAACGTGTACATATCGAGGGTTACTTGCTACAGGTGGATTGGGTAAATTTGCACTGCACATGTATTTTGGAAGATTATAGGTAAAATGTCTTATATTTGTCTAATATTTCATTATAAAATAATATCATATCATATCATATCATATCATATCATATCATAT
>NW_015775491.1:0-892 GCF_001515625.1 Sinocyclocheilus rhinocerous | reverse complement strand
GCAGACAGAAGCTGATCATGGAGATGGTCAGTTGTTTGGTGTGAATGCATCCGTGAATCACGAAAAGTTATATTTGAAACATCTGCAGCCTTCTGAAATGAAGATGATAATGATAATGAGCCCCCTTGGGGCTGCTCTCTGCCTTTTTGAAGATTCATGGAAGGATCTAACTGGCTTTTGTCTGTGTTTTGGTGAAGTGAGGCAGGTTCAGAGGTGGAGGAAACGGCACTGCTGTAACTAACAGCCACAATAACATCCTCTTCCCTGGACTCTAACAAGAGCCGAGTAGACATTCCCTCACTAAGCTGCTGAGCAGTGGTCTGCTCCTCTCCTTCCATATGTCTGCTGATTTTGTCCTCAGCACCATAAGAAACGCTCCCTTGATCCTCAAGCCCTTTGCAATGGTCTCCAGGTGACAGGCTGTGCTGGGAGAGTGAGCAGCAGCTTTTTTCACCTGACGGGGCTGTTGGTACCTCCAACGGATGCTGGGAAAGTGCAGCCTGGTCAAGAATAGTATTTTGGTGGTGGGAATCATCAGTTACAGCTACATTTGAAGTCCTGGGGCATCTCTCAGTCATAACTGAGAAGTCAGGAAATCCCCTGTGTGCACAAAAACAATAAAGAAAATATTATCTAAAAATACAAAAAGGTGAAGAACAATTTGAACATGACTAATCAAACAGTACCGAAGAGGGACAAATTCTGCATCTTTATGCTGAAAAAATGTGGAGTCAGAAAGAAGGTGAGATTTGTCCAGGCAGGGATGCAGGGTAAGTGCAGGTGACAACTGGCTATCCTGAAACTCTGAAAAAGAAAATCAATTAAATAATTATAAATTACATATAATAAATGTCATTATGAAAAAAAAAAAAAAAAAACATATAGGAGCTAA
>NW_015775490.1:0-892 GCF_001515625.1 Sinocyclocheilus rhinocerous | reverse complement strand
TTACTGCTCTCCAAACCACTAATGAGGCAAAAAGCAAGGAAGTGCAAGCTCCAAATACACGACACTGGCCTGAGAATTTAAATAACAAATTTAAGAGCGTGTTCATCACCAATAAACATTATAATCTTACAGTCATGAGTTCTATTCTCAGAGAAAGATTAAAAATATTGGTCGGTGGGACTGGTTAAGAACGGTTGTAAAATTTAATCTAAAAATCTTGTTTAAAAATAGCTCATTTTTTTTCCAGAGCATCTGCGGGATTTCTCTCACAAGAGACCAGAAAGTGGAAAATGGAAAACACAAATGAAAAGCTTTACATGCATGGGTGAACTGCTGCTGCAAAATATTTCATTTCTATTATAATAAATATAATTTAAATATTAGTTTTAAAATTTGAACATTTATTTGAGTAATAATAATAATATTTAAAAAAATATATATATTATATTATCATACATATTTCTTAATCTATAAATAAATAAAAAGTAGATATATTTATCTAAATGTATCTATTTCAACATATTTATTAATTTATTTGTAGATTTTCATGCTAAAAAAAAAACATGAAGATGCACTTTAAATCTCAGTCCTACAGTGTATGGTGTATTCATCTGAACATCGTGCTAGAAGAAGTCTGGCAGTCAGATGCGATTCTCAGGAGCTATTCTGTTTTACCCTGATTGTGTTAGGCAGGGAAAAGCTGATCAGGGAGCATTTTTATCCCTAGGCTGATGATAAGATGAGGAGATCTGGCTCCAAGAGCACCAGCGACACAACCGGTTTGAACCATGTGCCGCCGGCCAATGTAACCTCCTCCCTCCCCCTCAAGCACCTACACAACTACACAACACATCAACAGCCAGGGACCCTAGAGAAACAGCCCTATCAGCAG
>NW_015775489.1:0-892 GCF_001515625.1 Sinocyclocheilus rhinocerous | reverse complement strand
ACCGAGCCGAGTCGTACCACGCAGTGGAAAAGCGCCATAAGAGACAATGCTTACATTGGGCTCGAGGCTGGGCTGATGTTGTTCTTATGTGTTTCGCTTGTTGGCGAACCATTGACTGAAGGTCCGGTCTCTCCCTGGGCCCTACATGCTGCTTTGGCTTATTGTAACTTAATCTTCTGAGGATAGCTGTGTTCTTAGTTTGATTAATGGGATGTCCCTCCTGATTGGCATGGGTTCCCCATTTTTACGAGTTATGTTAGTGGCCCCAGGCGTCAGTGGCTTGCCCCCTTTCTGAAGGAAGGTTCAGTGTATGTCTGTCGCTTCCTTTGGTGCTCTCTCACCAGGTGAACAGGCATTCGCCGTGGCATGGTTGAGTGGGCATTCCGTTCCCCAAAGTGTCCACTAGAGGACACAGTGTGAGTTCCCTCGGAGAAGGGGAACATCTCAGGTTACGCATGTAACCATGGTTCCCCGAGAGGGAATGAGATGCTGAGTCCCGTCGCCATGCTTAGGGCTTGCCTGTTTTCACGTCTCCTTCAGACAACTAAATTGGTGATGTATTCGGCAGGTGCCCTCTTATAGTTCTGGCCACGCACCTGTGACATCACGGGATACGTAGGCCAATGGGATTGGAGTTGTTTCACACATACTTCAGACACCGGTCCCCTTGGGGAACCATGGTTACATGCCTAACACGAGACATTCTTCTGATCTAGAACTTTAACTACTTGACTATCACCACCAAAGTCTTCAGTCTGCTTAAACATTTCCTTATCCTGTTGTTGATACTATGTCTTTGGAACACTGAATCTTGCTTTATTTACACTTGCATTGGACTTTGGACTTTATTAACACTTTCATTGGACATTGGACTTGCATTACACTTGCATGG
>NW_015775488.1:0-892 GCF_001515625.1 Sinocyclocheilus rhinocerous | reverse complement strand
TGGCACTGCTGGCTAATTGTAGCCCAAGATGCCGTTCGCCTGCGGAGGAAATGTGACAGCCGCGTTTATTCTGCTTTCCCCCGATGGTGTCCGCAAGCACGGTGGGAATAGCCTCGGGATAAGGGGTGAAATTTGCAGGCGCCTTCTAATAAGCATGTTGGGGGGCGGGGGACAGTTAACGTTGTGCTTCAGGACTAGCTTGACCAAGAAACATTACCTATGCAAAACAGCAAGAATAAATGAAAAAGATATGGATTACTAAAGCAGCGGAGGCAGCAGGAGGTAGCACAGTAGTCATTTGTATCAGATATTATCTCATTAGGGAGAAACATCCAGCTCCACACTGATTACCGAAAGAGAGAACAGGTCAATAATTCTGTAGCGCCCCAAAATACCACGGCGCCATAATTCACCACACCGGTCATTATTCTCGTTAATTCATAGGGAAGAAAGAAGGTCTGCTGTCCGCCGGATTTTCCAGCCATGTAAGAAGAGAATGAGAAAATGTGTTGACATTTAAAGGTGACCGGTCACAACGGTCATTTCTCTGGTCCAGGTGACACATCTGGGCAGCTCCAAGACCCGGACGCATGCAAGAAAAATGAGCCGATGAGGGTTTTGTGGAAATCTGGATGCGAGATGCTCTCAAGGCGATAACAAATCTTGCTGTAAAAACAAAGTGGTCTGCTCTAGATTCACAGTATTTATTGGGTGAGCAGGGAGCAGAGGGTGAACAGGTAAGATGATGACAGATTTTTATCCAAAAGCATAACAAGACTTTGACCTCTTTTGGACATCAGTTCAATTAAATATTATTGTTCATTCCTTCACACTAATGTCTGGCTTTTAGATTCAATCTATTTTTTGGGTGAACAAGGTGCACAGGGCAAAC
>NW_015775487.1:0-892 GCF_001515625.1 Sinocyclocheilus rhinocerous | reverse complement strand
CAGAGTGAAGATTTAGTCGCATATGCGAGTGATTTACTGGCAATGTAGAGGGTTGTATTTACATGTATATTTGAAAAGTGCAAAACACTATTTATGATTTTCAGTTTGTCTTTAACTTGTTGCTTATATTGCTTCTTACCACCAGGTAATTGATGTCAAATCCCAGACCATACAGTGCTATGACTCAATAGGTCAGAGACATGATGAGATCTGTCACGTGTCTCCTTATTTTTGACGTTATTTTGTAGTTTATGATTGTTCATCTTCTTTGAATATCTGGATGTGTATCTGTTTTATTTAACGGAAAGTACCTCAAAGAGTACAGGGTCAAGAAAGGCTGCGTCTTGGAGGCTTCCAGGTAGACCGTCGGCCGAATGAGAACTAATGTATGATGCCGTATAATAATTTATATGGATCTTCTCTGAATTACGTGTCATTTTAAGGCTACATATTCTGCTTAAAATTGTGTCTAGGCAATTCCTAAACAGGTGAATGGCAATGACTGTGGTGTCTTTGCCTGTAAATATACCAGACTTCCTTTCTCAAGGAAAGCCACTCACTTTCAGACAGGTACATGATCAAGCAACAGTATTTATGTGAACACCATTAATTCTCAAACATTTTATTATGCTCTTGATTCATCTCTGTTTCTGACATTCCACCGTTCAGGAAAGTGATGGTTTGGGAGATTATACATGAGAAGATCCTGCAAACCTTGAATCAACCAGTTCTTCAAACATCTTCATGTCATGTTCTTTCTGTGTAAATTAAATTGAGTATGGAATTATGGATAATTATAAGGGATTTTTTTTTACAGGCAAGAGCTGTGGAAAATATACTGAGATTAATCACTTATAAATGATTAAATACAAAATTAGTAGTAGTTATTAAG
>NW_015775486.1:0-892 GCF_001515625.1 Sinocyclocheilus rhinocerous | reverse complement strand
CACTTTTGATCAATTTAATGTGTCCTTGCTGAATAAAAGTATTAACTTCTTCATATATATTGATATCATCAGTCAGTATATTAGTTATCAGCTTAAATATTATTGGTATTAGCCAAAATCTTCATACCAGTGCATACCTACAAAATACAGCAAAATAGCACTTTACCTAATGAGTAACAGAAATGTATTAAAATATGGGCACTATGATATTGTTCATAATTTAGTCATAAAATGTTGCCAAAAACGTTGCGAAAACCCCCTCTTGGAACCTTTGTTTTAAAGAGAGTATCATCATGTTGGCAGGTTGTTCACAGGCAAGCGGCATTCATATTATCTTCAGAAAATGTCTAGTTGGCACCACCTGGAAGCAACTCCAGACCAGGTGGTACAGTGATTCAATGTCCATTGTTTGACTGGACAGCACTAACACCCGGACCCTAGGAACCCTTGAAGTGCATGAAAAATTGTCAAGCCTACAAAATCTGTTGTTCGTTCTCGTCACTAACAAACACTTACGAGATAAGTACACATTTACTTCAGAGTGGCGTATATCGCCTCATGTATCTTAACTTGCCCTGTTTAAACCCTCTCATCCCCCACACTGGAGGTGCTTAGGTAATGTAATCCTGTCTCACTCCATCTCCCGTAATAGATGAACTCTGTTCACGTCAGCTCCTAGTGTGACCAATACATCACAGGTGTCTAGCGTTCTCTCCCTAACACACACACACTCTCTCAGAGGGAAATAAATTTGAGCAATAAATAATGAAACGTCCCGCTGTCTCAAACAGATGTATCAAAGAGACCGTCCCTCGCCAAATGCGCGAGAGAGTGGCAACGAGAACGAGGCAGAAAGAATCAGGCGTGGTAAGATTCAAATGAGGTTTTGTTG